>NW_019386163.1:29442-89845 GCF_000671375.1 Centruroides sculpturatus | reverse complement strand
CCTAGCGCATTTTTCAGAGCAAAAATTAATATAAGACACTGTCTTATTTTCGGGGAAACACGGTAGTAAAATAATTTTAATATTAATAATAATAATTTAGTAACATAAATTTATTTATAGTAAAATGTACTCGCGGGCCGTAAAAATTATTTGGCGGGCCGTATATGGCCCGCGGGCCGCCAGTTGGACAGCGCTGTTATAAACTATTAAAAATGCAGTTATTTTATATCAACATTGCACAAACAAACATTAATATTATAGCTAAAGGTAGATATACGATTATAATGCATTTATATACAAATAACTTAATATAATACAAAAAAAAATACAGTTTATTCCAGAAGTTATCAGTTTTTTACAATAATAATAATACTTATATACTAATAATACTTTTTAACCTTCGCCAAGCATTAAAATTATACTGTAAATAAAAAACCCAAAAAGGTTATATTCTCAAATAAATCTCAAAAAGATCTTTCTTAAATACTGATTTGATAAATTTACTGCAGTACAAATTTTAAATCTTTTTTGTTTACTTTTCTCTAATGCTTAATAATTCTTGTATTCTGCTAACCTAACTTTTGTTAATTTTTTAAATGTTTTGTTATACTTTAGTTTCTGAAATGAAGGAAATTGACTCGAATCATGACGGTTCTGCTGTATATAATGCAGTGAAAAACCTTACGCAAGAAGAAGAACAAAAACTGTTTGAAAATATAATTGCAGACTGCATAAATGAAGAATATTTTACTGAATCCAATGAAATAGAAGAGTCTCCTGCTGTAAGTTTAAATTTACCTAAATTATTTCACATAAATTTTTAAAATCTGATAGCGTTTAAACATTGATTACTGATAAATATCCGTACAATGTTGTTTTAGTACTGTATTAAAGATTGTTTAGTACATGTTGTCCAACCTTTTTCTTAATGGGCCTAATTAAAAATTTAGGTATATTCAGCTGGCCACGAAGGTACTTTAGATAAATATATGCTTTTAAAAAGTTTAAAATGTGAATAACTAATTTTAATAACAAGTATACATAATTACAAAAATACTGTTATAGACAGTAAAAAATGACACTCACACAAAATAAAAACAAATTTAATGCGAATTTTGACATTGCCTTCCTTTTCTAATATTATCAATATCTGCTTTTATGGTACTAGTCTTTATTCTAGGAATGTTAGTTAAATGAGAATAAGTCAACCTATTTCTTTCAGAGGAATGATGTTTTTTATATTGGAAAAAAATTGTTTACAACAGTAGACTATGTACTACAATAGTAGACTATGTACTACCCCACACGCATAACAGTTTTCTAGATAAGTTGAGAATTTAGTCAAATCAGAAAAAAACAAAAAATAAAAAGGTGCTTCGACTTAGGTATTAGGACTAGACTCGAGTCACTAAAAATGATTAAGTTTCAATAAAGTATTGGCTTGTAAACAATGTTGTAAACAAAGAGGAAAGAGTCTCCTGCTGTAAGTTTAAATTTACATAAATTATTTTACGTGGTAACATTATTTCACTGATAAATATCCGTGCAACGTTGTTGCACGTTTATTTATCAAGAGTAGAAGCGCCAAGCTCGCTAATTTGATCCACGTGTGGTCCGGTGATGATTACTTGCCAGGTGGTGAACTTCTGGAAGTAAACAAGTGGGTCGGAATATCGGCGGACGTAAATGTAAGCTTCACTATCACCGATAAAAGCGGACCGGGTGAAAGCTGTTCAGACAAGGAAGGTTTGTGATTGGTCGGAAGTTTCCGTCCATATAACCTTTAAATTGCAAAGCGAACGGGAGGAGGAGAGAAGGGGAAGAGAATATCAGGCTCTTGGAAAGCCCGCTGAGTTTAGAAAGAGCATACTCCTCTGGCATACATTTTATCTGAGGGGCGAGTAAGTGCTGAGGCAGGTCGTATCGTGCAGTTGAGCCACTCTCTATAGCCAAATAGTTTCCAAAAGCCAATCTGTTACGTGAAGCACCACGCTTTGTGTATCCTGTATTTACTGTTTTTTAACATGTACAGTACACTCTATATAATTTGTAAATAAACTGCAAATATTGTCTCTTGAGTGTGAAGATGTTCTTCCAACGAACCCGGATCACGTCTAATCGAGTCGTAATAAATACTGCAAACTAACTGAAAGACACGGAATTTGGGGAAGAAATTTCACTGTGTATTCTTCATCTACCTGATGAAAGATACTTATTCTTTGTCACTAATAACATCATTTCATAACATAAATGTTTGAACTGAAACAATCAAAATGACAGACCACGTACCTTATGTTTTGATTGGAANTACCCCACACGCATAACAGTTTTCTAGATAAGTTGAGAATTTAGTCAAATCATAAAAAAACAAAATATAAAAAGTTGCTTCGAATTAGGTATTAGGACTAGACTCGAGTCACTAAAAATGATTAAGTGTCAATAAAGTATTGGCTTGTAAACAATGTTGTAAACAGAGAGGAAAGAGTCTCCTGCTGTAAGTTGAAATTTACATAAATTATTTCACGTGATAACATTATTTCACTGATAAATATCCGTGCAACGTTGTTGCACGTTTATTTATGAAGAGTAGAAGCGCCAACCTCGCTAATTTGATCCACGTGTGGTCCGGTGATGATTACTTACCAAGTGGTGAACTCCTGGACGTAAACAAGTGGGTCGGAATATCGGCGGACGTAAATGTAAGCTTCACTATCACCGATAAAAGCGAACCGGGTGAACGCTGTTCATACAAAGAAGGTTTGTGATTGGTCGGAAGTTTCCGTCCATATAATCTTTAAATTGCAAAGCGAACGGGAGGAGGAGAGAAGGGGAAGAGAATATCAGGCTCTTGGAAAGCCCGTTGAGTTTAGAGAGAGCATACTCCTCTGGTAACTATCTGAGAGGCGAGTANTACTTCTTTCACAAGAATGATGTTTTTTATGTAGGAAAAAAATTGTTTACAATAGTAGACTATGTACTACCCCACACGCATAACAGTTTTCTAGATAAGTTGAGAATTTAGTCAAATCAGAAAAAAAAACAAAAAATAAAAAGTTGCTTCGACTTAAGTATTAGGACTAGACTCGAGTCACTAAAAATGATTAAGTGTCAATAAAGTATTGGCTTGTAAACAATGTTGTAAACAAAGAGGAAAGAGTCTCCTGCTGTAAGATTAAATTTACATAAATTATTTCACGTGGTAACATTATTTCACTGATTCCGTGCAACGTTGTTGCACGTTTATTTATCAAGAGTAAAAGCGCCAACCTCGCTAATTTGATTTACGTGTGGTCCGGTGATGATTACTTGCCAAGTGGTGAACTTCTGGACGTAAACAAGTGGGTCGGAATATCGGCGGACGTAAATGTAAGCTTCACTATCACCGATAAAAGCGGACCGGGTGAAAGCTGTTCATACAAAGAAGGTTTGTGATTGGTCGGAAGTTTCCGTCCATATAACCTTTAAATTGCAAAGCGAACGGGAGGAGGAGAGAAGGGGAAGAGAATATCAGGCTCTTGGAAAGCCCGTTGAGTTTAGAGAGAGCATACTCCTCTGGTAACTATCTGAGAGGCGAGTAAGTACTGAGGCAGGTCATATGATGCAGTTGAGCCACTCTCCAGAGCAAAATAGATTTCAAATCCAAATATTGTCTTTTGAGTGTGAAGGTGTTCTTCCAACGAACCCGGATCACGTCTAATCGAGTCGTAGGAAATACTACAAACTAACTCAAAAACACGGAATTTGGGGAAGAAATTTCACTGTGTATTCTTCATCTACCTGATGAAAGATACTTATTCTTTGTCACTAATAACATCATTTCATAACATAAATNTAACTGAAAAACACGGAATTTGGGGAAGAAATTTCACTGTGTATTCTTCATCTACCTGATGAAAGATACTTATTCTTTGTCACTAATAACATCATTTCATAACATAAATGTTTGAAGTGAAACAATCAAAATGACAGACCACGTACCTTATGTTTTGATTGGAAAGTTCCAAATTACCTAACCAATCACTTCATACGACATGAAAATGTATTCAGTGAAACGTAAATACTGTAATTATTTCGACATACTTTACCGAAATAAATGAAAATGCGCCTGATAAATTAAGGGTGCAGTGAGCCCCGGGTTTGACATAACCTGCTTTAGGAAATACTGTATTTAAATTCTGTATTTATTAAATTATGATTTTACTCGCTCTTTACCTTTTTAAATTATAAAATATTTCGTGTAATTATTACTTGTAAGAATATTAAAGTATTTATAAATAATAAATCTAATTTGACGTGAAACTTTGATTTGCATAAAAATATGTATGATTAAAACTTATATATGTAATGATATATAATGAGAAAATATAATTCTTAATAAAATATGTAAAGATTGAAGAATATTCTATAAACAAAAAGAACAACAACAACGATAAATATATTATTGTTAATCGTGATTTAATTTTTATTGTTTTTATGGGTTAACATGGAAAACATACGATTTTAGTAATGTTATTTGTAATGCAAATTTCAATCACTTTACGATGTCTATAAACGTTGGCCATTACAATAAAACCGTTAAATATTTATTAAATTATACTTAATGTTTACGATTTTATAGTTTATGAGAAAATTTGTAATTTTATTTTTCAGGAAAACATTACAAATGTTCCTGTCTCTTCAGCAGAAATCAGTTCAAATCAACATGAACACATTAGATTCCGACCATTATTTAATGCTTTTATTGAACTCGAAACATATTCTTTAGTATCGGATATAATATATGAAGAAGAAGAGCCTTACTCAACAGATGATCTGTCAGAAAGTGGTTACAGTATTGAGTCAGATACGATGTCAATTGAAGACGAACTTTCTGATGATATGAAGCAAAATGAAATATTTGACGAGTGTGATATCGATGAAAATATATTAATAAAGGCTCAATATCAAGCAGAAAATAATGAAACATATGATTTGGCATCTGTCAATGCCACTTGTCCTGATATTGAATCATACATATCAGATTTAACAAAATCGGATAAGATGTCAAATATTTTTGAAGAACGGCCTGCGTCGAATTGGAATGAACACGTAGATAACATTTCTTCATTGAATAATTCTAGTAAAATATTTAAAGACAAAATTATTAATGTGCAATCTGAAAGGGATCTTGGTTTATATCAAGAAATAGGAGAAAATGAATTGGACGCATTTCAGTTTGATGAAAGTGAATTTGAAATAAACACGAAGCTTTCACAATTTAACGATGTTGTGGGAGGTTCAATTAGATCAGAAGAATTTAATGAAGGTAAGATCACAAATAGATTATCTGTTATCTAAAGTGTAAAGTTTTGTTTTTTCTTTTATTCTATTTTATACTCCAGATATTTATTTTTCTTTCTCTAATAGTTATTAGATTTACGTACATTTAGATATAAACGTAATTGTGAAATATTTTAAATACATTATTAAGCTTAATCTTAATTACAATCTTTTGCTGCCTTTTGGTTTAAAGTAATAGTTTCAGAATTTTTCTGAATTTATAGAAAGAATTTTTCTAATAACAAATATTTTCTTTATTTACGTTGTTACTATTTTAACTAAGAATTTAAGTTGCACAATATAAAAATTTATGAAACATTCATTTATTAATGCTCTGTCAAAGTTATTAATCTCTTCTTAGAATAGAAATTAAATATTTGCAAAAAGAGAATTATAATTCATAAGTTTGTCAGTAATTTATTTCAGCAATTAAAAAACTAATTTTTATTTGATATGATAATTATATTTAATAAAGGCCCTACTCGATACATGCAGTGGAATTAATAAACACCCGCCAAAATATATGTATTNTTTTCTTTTATATTGGCACAAGAATAATGTGCCCATTTATCACAACAAGAAAATTTAATATTTAAAAATTATATGTAAAGGCATCATCTTGCTTCATCCGTAGGGTAAGCTGGGAATATCACTTTTATATACAAGAAAAACAAGTTGAAATGGTTGAACTGTCGTTTTCTTTAATATTGGCACAAGAATAATGTGCCCATTTATCACAACGGCTATATTTATTATTATTTTCCAAATAAATAAATATAAAAGTTTGAACTTACTCGTATTTACTTTACCAGACAATGCTGTCACTTCGCACATGCTCGGTTTCGCTATTTTGTAAGCGGACGATATGTTTTTCGTTGAAAAAAATTTTTATTTCGATTGTTATCTGACATTTTATTTCTTGTTAAGATAGTATTTAAATTAAAAAAAAATATTTTCACAAATGAAATAAACCGTAAAAACATAAATAATAAAGTAATACAGTATATACTGTATAAATTTATTACAGTTAGATATGATTTAAACATGGAATATTTCATTTTCTATAAAAAGTTCATTTTTAAACTTATTATTTTATATATTCGAGAAAATGATATAGAATTATTAATGACAACGAATTTAAAACTAGTTCACTGCACTATATTGCAGTGCCTCTAGCCAGCGGCAGAACTCGTGGCCAATCTTGGGCAAGATGGTAGGAGCAAGATGGGCTACACCATCTTGCCCCCACCATCTTGCTCCAACGTGCACTTTTCATACTGACTGCGAACACGGGTCAACTTTATTTCAAATCTAAACAATTTCAGTCTTAAAGGTTACTTCGAATATCATAATATCTTCATCTAAAAAGTAATGTAAAAGTTCGCAATTATGCTTACTTTGTAGAAACTTTGTAGCGGGCGTAAAATTAGATGAAGTATTGCCGAAACTGTCTTACTTCCAAACAAAGAGAGCGATTCGAACGTTCTCTCGTCCCGCGATCCCTTTTGAGGTTGACATTTTGTTTCCCAAATAACATCTAGATAAAAGCGCGTTAATCACGAATAAACAGATGTCCCCGTCTTACCCCATGGCCCCATCTTGAACCACCTTCCCCTATCTGCTTGATCCAGTTCCTAAAAATCTTATTTATAGAGTCTATTTTGATTTCGAGAACCTTCGAGATACTTTTTAATATTTTAATATTAAACGGTAATTTTTTTTACTGAAGTCACAATAGTCTGTGATCAAATGGACATGATTTAAATGATCAATAGCAATAAATTTTGAAATGAATTTTTCTTTTTTCAAAGAAATATCATTGGTACAAGCTTGTTTACGTCGTTTTGTTTTGACGTAACGAGATTCTACAAAAAAAGCCTTCCCCTATAGTGTGATTATTTCATATCTGTTAGCCAATAATGTAAAAGTAATTCTACCTCTCCGAGAAACAGTATCGTTGCCAGGATTAATATTACGCTATTTAATTTAAGTAATTTAAAAAGAGCCACGCGAAAAAAACAAGAAGCTTGTTTTAAAAATTTTGAGTACATTTCTTGGAAAATATATTAAAGTATGTATTATTTTTATCAAAAAGTGAAACGTAGAAATAATATTTAGAACACCCTGTGAAATGTCTTTTTGTATCAGTTTATCATTTGAATATAAAAATAACACCATTTTCTTAATGATATTCTCAATAAACTTTGCAGATATCTACAGATGTTCTGAGCGGTTAGTCAGCTGCATAAAACTTTTAACGTTCATAATTTCTGATAAGTGCATCCGTTGCAAAATGTTTCAGATAAAAGATTCTTCGTTTTATATTGATAATCATAATACGCAATAAACTTTTATCTTTATTTACAAAATACGTGGATCATTTTGTACAATTTTGAGAGAATAATCGAGAGGTGTTTCAAAATTTTTCAATCCACACATTTGTTTTCGAAAGCTCTTCGGTAAATGCTAAAGCGTAGTGTAAAATAAAAATTTTGTTTGTACATGGATTTCGTAACTATATACTATTGCGATTTGAATATTTACCGAATGAAATATATTTCTATCTGTAATAAATGAAAAGCATAACAACTGTATTATTATTCCACTATACATTAAATTAATTATGTGTATTCATTATAAATGATAGTGATTGTGTGTGTTAATTTATGGCAATGCAACACTTGGGTGATTTGCCTTTCTTTTTAACGATAACTGGTTCCTATTCAGGCGTTACAGACGTGGAGAAAACCCGGAAATCTCCACGTTGCCAGCCCGTCCTGGCGAGGCGCAAACTCACGACCAACTCCGAGTGTTCAGTGAACGGAACCGCTGGTGGGCCTATTAATGATTGGTTATGCAATGTTTAAATAAAATATTTGCATGTTTAGCAGCGTATAATTTATAAATATGAGTTAACAAAAAGTTATGAATATCTATTATAAATAGTCATTTCACATATGCATCAGAAAACTGTTAATTATAAAATGCCTATAGTTGAAAATAAATTTTTTCATCTTAAGTTTGATGTTTATATTCTCTATTATTAACACTAAAATAAGCTCTAATCCTTAGACATACTCTTATCAAATTTATCCTGAGATACTAAACAAAATAGATGTTAACCAACGGCCACAGAAGGACAACAACACAACATACATATGAACGGAATCTGTTTTTTTTTTTTTTTTTTTTTTTACTTTTTTTGGTCCAGAGGGTCTCAAAGTCGAAATTTGAAAAAAAACTGTAAGAGTCATATTTGATGAGGTGAAGATTACCATTTCCCCCACACCAAAAATTGTTGTTACTATATATATGTATGTGTATGTATTTGTTAATTTGTTATTTACGTATTTACGTTATCTGTATAATCTTAGTTTAGCCACTTTGTTGTCACTTTAATTAATTAGTTAAAGATTTTATTGCATTTAAACTTTGTATTTATTTTATATCCTTTTTCTTTTGAACCCACATCTTGAAGATACCGAGATTGTTTATACATGGATCAAAGTGTAAGAGGAAATTTGCCTATTTTTCCGATTCTGGGGACTTCCCTATAGAAATTTCCAATAATATCAACCTTTAGAATGATTTAGAGAAACAATTTAGAATAAGAAGTTTATTAATAATTAACGGCAATAAATCTCACAACATGCGAAGAAAAGGATGAGAGGACAATTAAGTAATTAAATAAATTTGTAAAAGAATAAGACTTAAAGAAAGTGGGAAAAACACCACTTCATGCCCCCCGCCGATCATAGCTGCAATCGAACATTGTTCCAAGGCACAACAGTAACCAAAACAATCGATGAATAATGATGGGATTTGTCAGTGATGACATCCTTGGAGTTCAGCGCTATCACTATATGAAGTCAGAGAGAGTTAAAACAGTTTTGCTACCGTAATGACTCATCTCAAAAGCCAAACCAATACTATAGTAAACCATATGATAACTCTTCTGCGCTGAAAAGCGTATAAAAGAAACACAAATCCAGGCACCGACAGAGCTCCTCGGCAGACAACGGTAGAAAGCACCGGCCTCTCCAGACTCTCAAAGAACCATCCCATATAAGGAAGGCATCAACGGTGGACACCAACAGTAGACATAAGTGGACCCATCCCGCCATAATCGCAAGGAAATTTCGACTAGCAGCGAACACCATTTATCGGCGGACATCAGTGAAGGACCAAGCAAAAGGGAAGAAAGAAATATATCAGGAGACTGACTGGACTTACAAGAGAAGACGGCTCTCTTTTTCCTGGTATGTTGTAGTTCGGAAACCCCCCTGTTAGGCAACCCTCTCGTTTTATAGATAGAAATAGGCAGATTTCTTGAATCGGATTTTAAGAATGTTATCTAGAACTTAATTTTTGATAATAAACTCTTGTTATTTGTATTTGACTCTGCATTCATCCTCCTTAGAGGCTCATTCCCGGACTTCGGAGTGACTCTTACCCTCGCGCCTTAACTATCTGGTTATGTCAAAATCCGCGGTGTTGTCCGACAAAACATACCTGGTGGCAGGACCCTACCCTAATCTAACGTAAACTAACTTTTGACGGCCCCTGGTCCCCACAATACGATTAGAAAACTTTCTTGTATTATGAAGCTGAACGCAAGCAGAATTTTTTGTCAAAAGGAATTTTGTCTGTGATCGGAATTAAAGCAACTACACGACTACTAAATACAATTCTTTGTAAATATGTACAACACTGCAAGACCGATGTTACGACGAAGCCGAAATTTAGAAATTCGCTTTATGGGCTGGGATATTTGTAATTTAAATTCGTCATAGAAGCTCAATGGGCCTATTGCCGGTTGTAAGTTGATGGCGTGCTACGTATCAATCGACCTTCTCCCTACTGTCAATTTACATTGATTACTACGACAATTTTTTACGACAATTTTTTTTTGTTTTGAAGTTTACGAGTCGTGACGAAATGAATTTTTCAAGCCACGCACATGTGCGTGTTTTAAACGTTTCTTGACGTTGTTGTCTGTTATGACGTTGGATATGCACGTTTTCCCCCCAACGCACCGGTTTTAAACTCCTTTAGACAGAACGTTATAAGCAGGTCATCACATTTGTTCTTTGGTGTCAAGCCAAAACGGAAAAACCTACGTCGCGGATCTTAGTTTCGTTTCCCTAGAAAATATCTGGATTTATAATGGTTGGTAAAGTAAAATGTCAAAAAGAAACATTTTTTAAAAATCATGATATTATTTGACTAAATTATAATAAAAGTCATCATGAACAACAAAAAATCTATTGAATAGCGTTTTTTGTCATGTTGTAATTTTAAATATACATGTACATTTATTTTATGATATTGTGAATTCTATAAATATGTTATTCATAACGTCATTTGAATATTTTCTGCAATATTCTGTATATATATTTAGATACGTTTTGCTGAATTATGTCATTTTTTAACAAAATAAGAATCAAGTTAATCGAACTTTCAATATTAATATGAGATAAGCGATTAGCTAATTTTTTTAAACTCGTTTAACAAGCCCATTATAGGTTCTGCCAGGCTCACAATGGGGGTGAGAGACTAAGACGGCGGGTGGTGAGGAACGGGGACCATATCCAGACGGACCACCCCCGAAAAACTCCTGGGAATTTATTGACTTCTCCGGATTTGAAACCGGGTTTTCGAAAGCAGTAGGTTGTCACCTTGACCGCTGGGCCATCCAGTCTGATTAATTAAATTGAATAACTGTAAAAGAATATATAGACTATATATATACTATATCATAAAATTTACTGTTTGTATATTTGAATAAAGATATTTATTTATCTGGCTCTAAATAAGTAAGTATCCCTCTAAACAATATCATTGTCTACACCTATTGTATAATTATTTAATGCTTGATTATAATTCTAAATCGTACAGTATATAATTATACATAGTTTAAATTTTTAAATGTAAAATGTATTAAGAAAGAAAGTTTTGAAACCGTATAAACGGAATGCGTTGCATTTATACAGTTAACTAACGGAGAATTATATCAATTTTTCATCTTATAATTATGCAGAGATAACTTTTTATATACAGGCCTAGTTATTTAATTAACGTTATTAATGTTTTATCCATGCAAATTAGTAAGATATTGTACGCATAAACAAATAAAAAGCAGATATATGTATTGGATTATATATTTTTATATATAGTTATTCCTTACGTCCTGAAATTTTCAACCTAATTGTTTATTTGCTGGTTTTATGTTTCGCATTTACTCTGATTCTTGCTATTCTGATAAGAACTGTTTTCAACTCTGCATGGAGATCAATCAAACGGTTTGTCGTTGCAAGGACTTACAATGTTACTGCAATTGACTGTAATATCTAAACTTATTTTATATATTAAAACAAAAGAAATATACGGTTTCTATGTTTTCACTTCATTAACTTAACTTTTTAAATTTTAAACTGATTAACGGCGTGATTATGCATCGCTACTAGTTGAAAAATAATCCAATACGAATAAATTTAAGACGCTTAATTTTTCATTTTTTAATGGAATTTCTGATAAACGCAGAGATTTAATATTAGATATATGCTGTGACATAATTATGTTTATTTTACTTACATAATTAGAGCAAAATTGTTTTCAGTTACGCATCCGACATTTACCATCACTTCCTTTATTATTTATGTAAGTATACATTTACAGAATAATAATTATTAACTTGTTTTATTAATATAAAATGCGCATCAATTATATACATTATTTTAATTCAATCAGATAAGTTTTATAATACATATTTCATTATTTATTTTATTTTTTCATAATGTGATTACTTATGCATATTTTAACTTTAAGAATATTTTTCATATTATAAAACAATAATTTATGTTTAAATAACGTTTTGGTAAATATGATTAAACGAAAATTAATTGAGTAACTCAATGTTAACTCCGTTATTGTTGTAATATATACTAAATAAATGAAAAAATGAGACTATAGTAAAATTATAGAAGTAAGAGGAAAGACTAAATATCCTTTGTATCAATCCTTTTATTAAATTATGTCATTAACATTGATTTGATATAGATTAATACATATATTTTTTTTTTAACTTTTAAAGAACAAAATTAAAAAAATTAAAAAAATTCTTTAAGATTTGATTTATTTGTTTCTTTGTATACGTCCTGTTTAGATCATAACGTAGAGCTTCCTATTTGTAAGACAGAAAAATAACCATCGCTAAATTATTACAGTTCTAACTATAATTCTGTTTTAGCGAATGTATTTGAAAAAAATATATTCTGTTAAATTTGATAATTATGTAACAAAGACGTATGGATTCACCAACATTTATTTGCATTTAAACACAATGTTTCTGATTTTCCTAGAAACATTCTATTTAAATCCAAATCGATTTTTTAAATTAACAGCGGTTAACAATAAATTTAGATAATTTCAGTCTCTGTATCAACTATTAGCATTCCTTACAATTAATTGATTTTTAATAAATATCCTGATGCACATAAGGAAAATTGAACTTATCGATTATATTATGTGATTATAACGCAGCATTACTTCCTATGAATTCTCTGTAAGTTATATTTAGCAGAAATTTTGATTGTTTTTTCTTTAAAATGTAATATAATATAGAGATTTTATCATTTCGATTGAATAAATCTTATTCTTTTGACTAAATAAAATTTTATTGTTACAAAACAAATTAAGATATTTTAAAATTATTTTTTCAGATTCTAAATTAGATTAACTTATATATTCTATGATTATGAAAATTTTAATTCATATATTACTATAAATTAATTACATAAAACGACTAAATTTTAGATAAACTGCACTTTGATATTTAAATAGTGGTACAATTAAATTAATATCTCGATTTAGCTTCATTTGTTTGTCTTTAAAATTGACACAGTAAATCTAATGTGACGCTAAACAGAAGTTTCGCAAACAATAAACTTTATACTGTATATAGTAAGGTGCAATTATATATTGTGACATCGTCACAATACCGGGATGCAATTTTTAATTATATTTTTAATGTATTTAATTTTAAATATATGCTCTTCATTTCAAACTAGTAGTGGCTTACCCCTGTATACCATACTTTTCATTTAAGAATAGAGTCGTGCCTGTCATTCAGCTAACATTTTTCAGGGAAAACTTTTTGAATTGAAATAACGTTATTTTCGTTTGGAAATGAGAGTTTATATACAGTTAATCGGGGCTTACTGCTCCTAATTTGTGCATATTTGGTCTTGGCTTTCATCTATCTAACTCCGTTCTCGAGATTAAGGAATGACAGTCAAAATTTATCTGACAGTTTTCTGTCCCAATTTCTCAAAGTTTGGTTTCGATAATATATAGAATTAATCTGTTAAAAATACAAATTAAGAATAATTTTTCGCTTTTCGTTACGATGTTTAGTTGTTCGAACAACTGAATTGTCCTATTAAGAGAATTGGTTATTAATTTAATAATAAAGCAATTGAATGTGTATGATTATAAATATAATTTTCATATTTGTAAATGTTGTGTAATTAATATATTAAAAGCATTTACATTTTTTATATTATAGCTAACAGCGTAAAATTTTATACTTTACTAAATTTGGATCATGTCATCAATAGTTAATGAGAGATTTGGAAGAAACTGTATCAAATGCACAATAGAACCTTGTTATCGTATGCTGAATATATTTGGACTTAATTTTATTCTTCCTTGCGAACATCAGAATAATTCCACTTATATTTTAATTCGTCAGTCATTTAAAATATATGCTTTCGTTATAGAATGCTACTTGTGGAGTTACGCATTACTACATCTATTAATACTAATTTTTATTTACAATAATCTTACTTTTTCTTGTTTTTCATGGTCTACTGAGTTAGCAGAAAACAGATTTATTTATCAATCAACTGCATTTGCATTTGTTTTCTTTATTTGTAATGCATTTTCCCTAATAAAGAGAAGAAAAATCAAATTACCGTTAATATTGTGTGAGTACGAGAGAGAAAAAGTAAAAATTCAAAACTTAGAAAGTAAAATTCTTAACTTTCAATCATTGTCGATCACGCTATTTGTGCTTTGTAACACTTTACAAATTGTGACAGATAGATATTCCAGAATGACAAAAATAGAAGGAGAAATGACTGCTTTATTCTGTAGTATATTTATGTCTTTGGGCGATTGCTTTATGTACGGTTCGCTAATTTCCACAGCAATGTTTTTATATTTAGTAGGAAACATTATAAGATGGAAACTATTCAATTTATCTAAACAGCTAAATAGAATAAATGTGAAGAGAAGAAATAAAATTGTTTATTATAATATTGATATATTAATAAGAAGTCACCATGAGATATTACATTTCATAGAAATGATAAATTATCAATACGAACACGTAACATTCCTAATTTATTACGCTATTGTTTGGTTAATGGCTTTAACATTTTCTATGATCTACTATACAAAGACAAGTACAATGACTTATTATTTTATATTCATTTTCATAACAATTGGATTAATAGGATCTGTAATTTTTACAATTTTGCTTTCTTCGATTTCTTCTGCGGTAAGTAAAAGTATCTTTTATTCTAATGCAAACTGACATTATTACTTTTTACATTTACTGTAAATAATAATTCAGTATTAAATATTTTGCAAGTATATAATTTATACGTTATAAATTAGACTAATTTTAGAAAACGTAATACAGTAGAGCGTCAATTTTCCGAAAGTCAATCATCCGAAAGAATTCCAGTCTGCAAATTTAAATTTTCGCCAGTGCTGTGGCGCTGCAATCTTTGGCTATGTCTTGGGCTACACAAATATTTTACGTTTTTGATACTAAATTAACATCTGAAGTATAATTTTTTATTGTTTTTATATTTTTCAATATATTTATTTTGTTTGTACAAAATAAAAAAATAATTTTTAACGATACAATAGTCTTTGTTAGGCTTAACATCAACGAAAATTCAACGCGAAGCGACACGCAACGAATAAGAATTTTAACGTTAAACTATTTTTTCGTACATATATCGGTTATCCGAAATATCAGTTATACGAACAACCCCAGTCCCCAATTGATTCGGAAAATCGACGCTCTACTGTAATTGTATTTTTATAACAATTAAATATGAATTTTTTAAATTTTATGTAATATCATTTATATACGAATTAATCTATTTTATGTGTAATCATATTATATCCAGCATATTGAATGATGTTTCTGTCTTGAGAATCCAAAGAATCGAAATTAATTCAGATTCTCGTTATTTATCTTTCATTTCATTTCCAACACCCATTCTTACTGTCAAACTTCATTGAAGATAGTAATAAATAAAGTTGAGGCTGGCCATATGGATTATTGTAATCTTTTTCTTAATAAATCTAATCCCCAATACATAATAAAGCGTAGTGATAAACAAATAGACAGTTAAATAATGGAGATATTAAAATTTATATTCTCAAGAACGTGTCAATTTTTTTGTTTTAACAATACAGACTTTTCCTACTTAATATCAGTATAAATTCCAGACAAAAACGTTAATTATAAATATATTTACCATTATTGTAAATAGGAAAAATTATACTGCACGACATTATCGACCCAAAACCCCAAATAATTTTCTAAAACGTATTTTTAAACGTTTTTCTAAAGTATAATATACAATATAACCCCTAAATGTAAATAGCAAAGTATATTAACAAGCAATGTAAAATGCTTGAAACAATCAATATTGTTTCTTTCTGCTTCTAACACAATAAAGTGCTATAAATTAAGACACTTGGCGGTTTCTCTCATCTTTATTTAGTTGATACGTGTGAAAAAAATTACACGTTTCGGGCTTTTAAGCCCCTCCTCAGCGAACTAAAATATTAAAAAAGGATACAACACATATATAGAAAAAATACATAAGTTTTGTAGAATTTATAAAATTATTGTAATTTAAAACATACCTATGCATACAGGTAAGTGACATTAACGTGACATCAGCTTATTCTTAATACTTAATATTTAATACTTAAGAATAAGCTGATGTCACTTTAATGTCACTTACCTGTATGCATAAGTATGTTTTCGCCCGAAACGTGTAATTTTTTCACACGTATCAACTAAATAAAGATGAAAAAAACCGCCAAGTGTCTTAATTTATAGCACTTTATTGTGTTAGAAACAGAAACAAAGTTCAAAGCACGGTTTCATATCATTAAAATATTGTTTCTAATCAGCAAACAATCAATATCGTTCTTAAAAACATTTATTTTGAACGCAATATTACGTATAATCTTTATGTCGTATCGTAAACACATCATTTATAATATAGCACAGCAAATAACACATAACAATAAAGAGATTTGTTACAAAAATACAGAAAAAATTTACAATTAAAAACAAAGAATAAATTTCAAGACGGCTTCGTATCAATTCTATGAACAGAAGTTCGGCACTTCTGTTTATAGAATTGATGACAGTTGTTATTGTCGTCAGGAAAGCATGTTTATGCTTTGCGCTGTCAGTAGTGTTGGTTTCCATATTTTCCTAAATTCATTGGTGAAACAATCATCGGGGAAGTCCAAGTTACGCCACGATGAGCACCGGTAAACCAGAATAGGAACGATTGAGCGTAATAACAACGTTAAATAAACAAGGCTGACTCCATGGTACAAGCTATAGACTATGGTAACTAATTATTTATGCACAGTTTTATACAAACCCGTTAATAACTTATTATACATATTATTTTCACGCAAATTCTCACGAAAAATTCTTTACGTGAACGCGTTTCATAAAATCAGCCATATTGCTCATCATCGGCACCAGCTTTACAGATTGGTGAGCTAAATGCCACACTGTTGCAAACCTATTGCATTTACAGACATTTCTAGTGGAATGCATCGGTAAATTTAGGAATAGTATTCATACATGGGTGAATTTAGGTACACGCGGTATGACATGAATATGAGATGACTCTCCGAGCACCAGCTTTATTTTAGATGATATTTCGTAATTTCCTTTTATTGGAAATATTCTGACAAATGCTTAGATTTAGTTAATGTAACATCTATTGGAGAAAGGAACACCAATTTCTGTTTCATCTTCCCATACTACTGTTTGCTGAAATAGTGTCAAGTGTAGTTCGGTCTGTTTTATCTTTGGCAACTTAATACAGGTTTCTATTAAGAGTAGAAGCATTGTATAAGTATTTAAGAAGCCAATAGCTTTCTTGACACTTTCAGCATTTTTCTGAACGTCTCTATGTGATTTGACGTTCTAATCAATTATATTTCGGATGAGACATTCTAGAAAATTGTTTTGTTAAACATTTATTAAAATTTTGTAATTAAAATTATACAAATATAATTTATATATCTAGACCCAAAAACGTTGAATACAAGAGCTACATTCTATGAAGTTTGAGTAGTTTATTAAAATTCAAAAGACGTTATGCAGGGTTCATTATAATTAATTATTGAAAAATTGATCTTCGGTTAGTAAATGCAGCAAGAATAAAATTAAAATTATTCAAATTTTATTGCTAAAGTTATTTATTTTTTGGTTTATTTTATATAAATTTTTAACCAATAATGATATATAGGTAAACTAATATGTATAAAATAATAGGCTATATGTAAAAATTTAAGAATTGATATAATTTTTTTCTTCTTAGGCGTATGATTCTTTTCAAGAAATCAGAAAATTCAATTCTTTTCATATATGTTTTACAAGAAAATTGAAGGTAAACTGTTCATAAATTAAAAATAATTTAAAATTTATAATAAAATTTATCTAAAGGTAATTCAAATGCAATAACAACAAATACAAATAATATAAGTCGAGAGAAAATAACTTCATAAAAAAGTAATGCCAACTTTAAATTAAAAGAAATGTTTAAGCTTAATTGTTTTTGAAATATTATGAAATAATTAAAAATATAATTTGGTAAATAAAATTATTAAACAAAATTACAAAAATATTATTTTTAATAAATCATTAAACATTTAAAACTTACATAAACAAAATATTACTTTTTACTGATTATATAAAGAGTAGACTATGACTAATTTCAAGAAACTAAATAAATAATGCAATGAACTAAAAAATTGTTACTAGTTAAAAATTTTATACATAGCAATTCTGAATTTAATCTGTTCAAATATATCTCTTAAAATACGTTGAATGCTTTATATTAAAATATATTATATTATATTTCCGTACTGTTTGAACTATGTTTTCACAAATTCCAGATTTCTCTTTCATCTTTTATTTTCCTCTTCTTATCAAAAATAGTCTAATTTTACTTGCATTTCTTGCCTGGTGTCTATTGAGTGTGCTCCATTGTGTAATAAGGATAAGTACAGTACATAAATACAGTTAAACAAATGACTTCTAAAAGTATTATTAATTTTTATTTGGATTTGGTATTTTATCTTCATTCTGTTTGTAATTTACTCTTATTATATATCAGTATAAAAAGTATAGTGTAATACGTTATTGGAAAGGAATTAACAGAGAGTGGATGGATATGCGAATTTGTTATATTATTTTGCCTTATGGTCTATTGAATACTGACATAACATGTAAACAAAATCTCTCTTATAGGGCTGAAATTAATAATCGATTATGCAGTAACGAATCACATTATGGCATTCAAAAAATCTATCCGAATTAAATATTAAAATATAATATTTTCTTCTTAGTGTAGAAAGGAGGAAAAAGTTTATTAAAAAAAATAGTAGGAATATGGGCTTCACATTCATTTGTATCAATATTATGACTTTTGCTATTATTTACCATCTTTTTTGTATCATAAACATTTGTATTATAAATATTTTAAGCTACATTTTTATAATTAACTTTTATATGAGATGAGTTTATTCAAACCAAATTCTTTCAACTTGTTTTTCAGATATTAAATTTTATGAAAAGATTTGGAAATATTCCGATTGGAATATCGTGTGGTGGATTCTTTGTAATAACACAAGACGTAGCGATTAAAGTAAATAACTTATTAAGTTTTACAATTTAATATTAAATTTATTTGACTAATTTCATTTTAAATTTTATTCGTTTTAGTTAGGTGAAGCTTTGGAATCTGCCTTCTCTTTAATTAAAAATTTACAAGAAGTTTCGAACAATAATAAATGCAAAATTATATCCAACAATACATTTTATGGAAATTCATGAATTTAAAACTTTATTACATATAACACAAGGTAAGAATAAATATATTTAGATTACGTATTATTTTATGATGGATACAGAAATAAAATATTTTAGTCTTAATTTTTATAATGCTTGAAATAAGTTATGCATGCATTCTTTTATTTTAATAATTTCTATTGCATTTTTTCGGACACGAATATGTAAGAGTCCAAATACATTTTTCAGGATGATTCATGTCGAATTAGAATCTGGAGAGAGCAAATAACCAGACGTAAATATTGCGGAAAGACTATAAACCACGAACCTCATCATGAACATTATAGAAAGAGTATACTGTAATTTGAAGATGGTGTATGTTTGATGGCCGAACTAGCTCCACTTTTTTCAAGGGATGCAAGAAAATACAAAGATGAGATTTCGGAACTGCATACGAAACTTTTTCAAGTTGCTGCAAACGCAGATTTTATTTCCATGGACGATAATGACCGCGCCCATAAGACTGAGCTCGCCTTTGACTTTCTTGCCCAGCAAAATCTCCGGAGAAGACTCATAAAACATGTGAAAGATGCTCTAGAGAGGTGAATTGCATCTCGCCAATCTCCAGCAAGAACACTCCTGGATATTCAAGATACTTTTGTTCAATAAATGGACTTTGAAATGAAACTATGATAAAATAAATAATATATCTGTACTATTAGCAACATTACAAATATACATAGAATAGTGTTAAAAATGTAGTGATATATTCCAAAATGAGAATCAACTATGTATTAAATATTTTATCTAATAACTACTATTGAATTATAAATATAATAATTCTATATCAAGAATAATGACGTGTTAGGATTCGAAATAACGTTTAAACAAAAAATTTTTTATACGCCGAAGGATTTTTTTGTAAATCGTTCAATATAACGTTTTAGACTGTACTTTATTTATATTTAATTTACATTTCTGATAAAGATGTCCTATTTCTATTTGTTAATGAACCCGAAATTTTCTCATCGGAAATTTAAGGAGATTATCGAATTTCTTCGATCTCTCTCTAAGTCAATTCGTTTCTAATGATATGTGCAGAATAAATTTGTAAATATTTGTTAATAATTAAGGCAAGGTTAAATGTCACTCACGATAGTTACATTGGCATTTGTTAATAATATGAAATTTTTTCTGAGAAGTTGAAAGAACTTGCAGGATAAATGTTATAATGAGGTTTACTTGAAAGCTTTTGTATTTAAAAAATATGTTTTTTTTTTTCATTTCAGAAAATAATGACAATTTCGGATATGATTTAAATTATTGTACAGTAAAATACAATTTTGTAAGACAAAGTACTATCGTCCTTGTGATCAATAATATAGTATTGTATTGTATTTATTTGTCATAATAACTAATCAATCTCGGTACAAAGCCTGGGTTCTAAAAGTTTCTGTAAAAACACATCGAAGTTTAACAAGTTTTTATGTTCGAATAACTGGTAGATTAGTTCATAACTGTTTGCTTGTGTCTGTTTTATTATATGAAGATGATATACATTACACTATTATAATGTTAATAAATGCTATACAAAATAAATTTAATTTTCCCCAAATTTTTAAGTAGTTAAACGTCATCTTTTAGCAAAGTTTAAGTTTTTGTTATGTAGCAATTTTTACTGAAAAATACAGTGATTTGTTGAATTGCAATGAGCTATCAACTTAATAGAATACAAAGAAAACATGTAAATAAATAATATATAAATCAATTTGCTCAATTTTTTATTACAAATGTATCTCTAAAATTCGGTTAAAAAGAAGTAAAAATAGTCAACAATAAATAATGAATATAAAACTTTATATTTATTAGATTTAATCATCATTTCTATATTATTTTAATTCATTGTAATTATATTAAATTTTGAAATTATATCTATTCCTAATTTAATATTGCTAAATACAATTAATAATTGATTATTATGGATCTCTGATGTATGACGATAATTTAATTATAATATAATCAATATAACGGTATTATATCAAAAAGATCACTTTGTAAACTGTATTGAAATATCACAGCAAAGATACTGATCGATAAAACTTTAATTTTATATTTTCTTGATAGATGGCGACCGAGTAATAAAATGTTCTTTTTATTCTATCGATTACCAAATGATGAATATTGATTGAAATCTGAACGCTTTTGAAATTCTGTTGCTATATTCATATTGGCATATTTACGTGAAAATATATGTTTTTATGTATATACTTTCTGTAGTTCGCATACAATTAATATATATCATATCAAGTAGAGTCGACCCCCTATAACACGGGTTCCTATAGTTCGGATTCCTATATCACGGCGAAAAAATTGCGACAGTATTCGTACAAAAATGTAAAAAACTCCTATAATTCGGTTAAACGTCACCGCCAACTCGTGTCGCGACAGGATTGCACAAACCGTTGAGTTTAAACGAGCAGTGTACCTACTAAAAACCATTTATTATTTAACGTCCATAAAAATTATATTTATATTAACGATGTCTCTAAAGTTTATCGAATTTTTCACGAAAAAAATAATTTATCAGGAAGCACGCGAGCGCCATTCGATGACAATCTCCAGGACGAAAACAAGCTTAAGCAACGGCGTAGTCGAACGGTGCACACTCGGTAAGTAATCCTACAACTTTTTGTTTATAGCATAGTTTATATGGATTATACCCAAAAATTATACATATTTTGGAAATGTTGAGTCGAATTAGTTTAGAATCGATTAATTTTACGGAAGAAACCTTTCAAACAGCCGTAGTCCGTAAACTGCATACGTGCCGGGCTGNAAACCTTTCAAACAGCCGTAGTCCGTAAACTGCATACGTGCCGGGCTGTGATTGGCTCATGTATTTAAGGACTCCTAGAAGCTGGATTCATAAAACTCGGAACGTATCTACCGTGTTATAGGGGGGTCGACTGTATTTTAATGCAAAAGTATAGTATAAAGGTTTTCAAAGAAAAAGTAAAATAAACGAGCAAATATTTTATTGTGATATCGTCACAATGCCAGACTGCAATTTTTAATCACAATTTTAATTTATTTAATTTAAAATATATGCTTTTCACCTCAAATTAGTAGTGGCTTGCCCCTGCACATCATACTTTTCCTTTAGCAATCGGGTCGTGCCGGTCATTTATCTAACGCCTTTCTGAAAAAATTTTTGAATTGAAGTAACGTGACTTTCGGTTTGAATCGGCAGTTTTTATATAGGATTTAATCGAGGCCTTCTGTTTCTAATCTTTTCATATCTGCTATATTCTATAATCTTTTTTTATCTAAGTCTGATCGCGAGGTTAAAGAAGGACAGGCAGTGGGAATTTATAGATCTACAATTTTTTCAAATGCAGCCCAATAAACGGTTTTAGAGTAGTCACCAGAATTTTTCTTAAATAATTTTTACTCGATTAATATATATTAATTTAATGTTTGCACATTATACTGTACAATACATATTTTAATAATTTTATCAATTTCAATTCAGATAATGATTACTTCAATTAATTTACTTTGGTAATAAGGAAATAAATACACAATAATCTTTTTTGTGAGTATTTTAGTAAATACTTAGTGTTTGAGAAGATTATTTACACTTTGTCACAAACGCCTTCCACCTTATTAATTGATGACATACAAGGTATAAAATTATCATTGTATTATATGTGTATCCAAATAAAATATCATTTATAATTAAGATATAATGGGCATTTCTATATTAACTATTAAAAAAATAAACAAAATGCAAAATTTTAAAATTGAATAATCTAGAATAAAATTGCTTTATGAAATAAATTTGTATATATAAATCTGTGGTTATTTTTTTATTTTTAATTATTATTCTTAATGCTATAATGTATTTTTTGGCTCCGTGTAGTTAATAATAGAAAAGGAATTAAATAATAATAGTAAAATTAGAGGAATTAAAACTACAATTTATAAAAAATTGTAACAACGAAGGTAAGATTTTTAATTAAAATAATTAACTTTTGAGCAGTTTAAGATTTGATTATTAGAAGTTAGTGAAATCGACATATTTGATTTCTGTTTAGCTCAAAGATACAGAAAATATTTTTTTAAATCTTCATTATCGAAATGAACTCATGCTGGATTATTATCTGAAAACTGTAAAAGGGGTGAATGAGCAAAATAAAGGATTTCCTGTTTGTTTTATATACAATTAGTGTTGCCACTGAGTGGGACTTTTTGTGATTTGGAGATTCTTAATAGGGTAGTGAGGGAGTATTTATGGAACATTATTACAGAAGAAAATGCAGTGAAAAATATATTTTAAAATTAGGTTATTACCACATTTTAAAAGTTTTATTTTTTCGAATCTTTCTACTGACAATAACACATATTGTCAATACAACTGCCTTCGACACCTCCAAAATCGTAACACACTGATTCGCAGTCAGAATCTACTTCACAACTTACATCAAGGTTTGGTTGATCATCTGCAGAAACCACTAAAAGATTTTTTTAAAAATTAATAATTAAATACAATTCAGAACTTGATAATGAATCTATATCTAAAATAAATTATGCAAAAAAAAATTGCTGTAGATCACTTACTTGTTGTTGTTGCGAAGGCAACTAAAATAAGCATTACCATCAAAAACTTCATTTTTGAACAGCAGTCTTTCCTATAAAAAATAGTTTAGGACATTTTATCTATTAATAT
This sequence comes from Centruroides sculpturatus, assembly GCF_000671375.1. Classification (NCBI taxonomy): domain Eukaryota; kingdom Metazoa; phylum Arthropoda; class Arachnida; order Scorpiones; family Buthidae; genus Centruroides; species Centruroides sculpturatus. The sequence continues at coordinate 65,660 of NW_019386163.1, read as the reverse complement.
AACGTTGAGAGTAATGAAATACAGTAAAATCACGGTTTAACGGACTTTAACTGTAAAAAAATTTCCGTATGTGTAAATTAATACCCTGTTAATTTTTAAAGTACTTTTTATATGTTATTAAATTAACAGTTTATTTATTTCTCTTTAAAATTCAAGAGTCACGCTCTTTAAGTGTATTTTTCAATTAAATGTTTGTTTATTTGCTTCAATTTATATCTATACTTGTTTATTAGTGTCATAGAACTACGGTAAGTACGGTACATAAGCAATAATACACACAGAAAATTTTTCTGTATGTATTACGTAATTATTACGTAAACGTATCTACATAGAAAAATAGAAGCTAACTAATTTGTCAATTTTTAATACATGCATTCGGAAAACCTACTTTATTATACGTGTTCTGCTCAGAAAGTATTCAGCTATGTAATATGAAAAATACTCAATAAATGTAGAAACATTTATTGAGTAAGATACAAGAAACATTGGTATCCCCAGATCAACTTCTAGATCTCGCACTGTCAATCAGTTCACTCATCTTAGATACCAGATAACATCGATGTCGCGCAAAAAATTCTCATTAGATTAATTAACAATGACAATTTTTTCCGGACAAACCTAGTATAACGAACTTTAGGCTTTAGCCATTCGTCCGAATTATTTCGTTAAATCGAGGGAGGTTTCACTGTAATTCATTTTTGTCCTTTACATAGTAAATATACATGATCTAAAACTTTGCAAGTCAAAAACTGAATTAATAGCTGAAATAAAACAAAAATTCAGTATGTAGCATTAAGTATAGCATGAATTGCTTTAGTCTTTCAAATTAATACTGTTAAATTAGTTATATCATGTATTTAATTTCAGAAATATGTAATTATTATTAATTAGATACATAAAATTTAGATAATTAGATACATAAAATTTGAACTTATTCATATAAAATATTAACCCTTAAGTGTTCCGTTCTACCTTGATTTCCTCTAGGTCGGTATATATATTACAAAGAGCATTTAGATCAATAACATTACAAATAAAATTATCATTACACTAATGTAATAAAATATAATACAGTACAATATAATTACTGAAAACTAATGATAGCTAAAGTTAATGCTGACATTATAAAATTCATTTGAAGATACTAAATGATAAATAAATTTTAATACATCAACAGTATCTTATCAATTGTTACAGTGAGAAGTATCATCTTAAAAATTAGATAATGTAAAAAAAGTAAAAGAAAACTGTTTAAAAATATAATTAATTTAACATATTATATTTTAGAGATATATATATTTATTATTTTTAAAAAGTCTACAAAACAATTATTAATCAAAAATAAATAATAATAATAACAAACGAAATATTCATTAGGCGAGGAATTTTTCAAGGAGATTCCTTGAAAGATTCCTTCTCTGGTTCTGCCTAGCCCCGAACCTATTATCCAACATGTTAAACAACACGCATTATGGCTACAATATCAGNTCACACTACAGAAGGCCACTATATTGAATACATGCCACATTGTTAGGAAATTCCTGAATACAGACACACACTGACACACTTATTTAATTTTAGTTTTGTTTTGGTTGCTATGCCTTGACTCTGGTTCGGCATAGTACACAGACACCGGTGTGATCCGAGTATAACTCACAAAACCAACATAATATTAATAATAAAGAAACATGGAGTCTATAATTATATCAGCTGGAAAACTAGTTTTTGTACTGATAGGCTATAATTACAGATTCCTTCATGATATAACATTATATACAAACTTCAGAGTTTGATCAGGCTATAATCTGAACATTAATAATATACAGATTAATCAAGTTTGATCAAATTATTAATATATTATTAATATAATAACCAAAGTTTGTTTGTTTGTTGTCTTTATTCACAGATGGCGATACTTTATAACAAATTGTATTATTTATTATTTTTATTGTAATTCTGTTATAAATATTATTAATATAATATAATAAACAAAGTCTGTTTATTTTTTATTTAGAATTTGCCTTAGCACATTAAAGAATCCAAAGGAATATTAAGGCCTGTATTACTCGTAAAAGACAGCAAAGAAATCTTTTTCGGTTTTATTCGTATACGGCAACGCGACACATTGGCGATCTGCCGAGAGAGAATGCCTCCCTGTAGGACTTTTATGGAAAACTGATCCCAATTTAGGTGTTACTAACGTGAAGAAAACCCGAAAAACTTTACGTGGCCAGGTGAGAACCCACGACCAACTATCAGTGATCAGTGGTTTTATGCACTCGGTTTTACGGTAGGCCTGAAAGGCTACCATAAAACCGAGTGCATAAAACCACTGATAAAACCGAGTGCATAAAATTCTACAAGGCTATAGAATTTTTGAAACGGTTCTGTATCTGAAAGGCAAATGGCCGAAGTGTCTATACCGTCATGCTCGGACATGTTATCAAGTCAGTGTGAAAAGTGAGTAGTATTGGATGGGAACGTAATAGGCCTATATTAACTAGAAGGGAGTGGAATAAATACATTTCATACTTTCCCCATGTTACGGTAACTTAATAATAATGGGAATGTAATCGACCTGACAGGGACAAAAGGCCAGACCATAGTACCACTCCATGCTTGATGGTGAACTATCTAATATTACATATAAACTGTAATTTATCTATACAAACTATATTACTAGATTTCCTTAGAAATAATTCGAAATTATTAATCAATGTTTAAATTTAGATCTATGTTCTAAATTAAATTACTTTTCATTAATCTGATTGTGTCAATGTTGAAGTAAATCTTCAGATTGTTATATATATATATATATCTGTATTATACATACAATATTTATATATATATATATCTTGTATAATAAATATAAGAGAATACATGCTAGATATTAAAAAATAATTTTAACATTATAACCATTAACTATTACACATAATTCTGTAGCATAACATATGAAAAATATATGTATAAATTTGTACAGCCTTCTCATAAAAAATATAGACGATTAAATTAATTATTTAAAATATTAATAAAAGTGAAACTATATGAGTAGGGAACGTCTTAGTTTCTAAGCATACCTGAACAAACCAGAACAACAATAAATTATAAAAATATCAATTCAACTGGTTTTAAATAATCTGTTTAACTTTATCTCCGTAAGTTAGGAAAATTATTAATATAAACAGCTGTAAGATAATTTATGACGAGATAATGGATATTAATAACAGATTATATTCTGTATATTACGCATTTACAGATAAAGACATTCTGCAGCACAGATAGCAAAATGTCGCAATCAAAAGAAAATTAGAGATTATAGTAATTCTCATTCTGAAAGAAATTTGATAATTCGCTAAATTTTAATAAAATAGAAATTTGATAATTCGTTAAATTTTAATAAAATAGAAATTTGATAATTCGCTAAATTTTAATAAAATAGAAATTTGATAATTCGTTAAATTTTAATAAAATAGAAATTTGATAATTCGCTAAATTTTAATAAAATAGAAATTTAGTATATTAGCATCCAAGCAGTCACACTAAACTTAAATATATTGAAGTAATTTTATAATATTCAAATTAAATTTTAAAATGTAAATGGTGTAGTATCAAGGTTTCTTAAATGTATTAGAAATTATTGAGTAAGCCATCTCCAAAAGTTTTTGGGTTTATTTTGAATACAATGCTTAGTTTTAGCGCCATAATTTAAATGGCAAAAACAATCTCCGAAATAAAGGAGAGGAAATGCCAATATACTTTCTAAACGACAGATTAACTCATTATTGTGGAGTGATTCCAGTTGCTAATGGCTTTGCTAATTGAGAAGGCGAGAACAATGTCGTTTAGTTATGTTTCTATATACTTTGCGAGCTTCTCAATATTTGATATATTTAAATTTATTGAATAAATTTTGCTAAATGACAAAAATAGTTCTCTATTCAGTTAAATTTCTTCGAGATCAGCTAGAGTTTCTAGTTTTGAGAGCTTTGTGAAAAGTTTCCAGTTTAATGTTTGTCACTTGGCATAAATCTTCTTTTCAAATTGAACTCTCCAAGTTATTTAGTACTTTATATAAATATGCCCTGTATAGCGGTTTAAATTTGTTCGTCATTTCAAACTATTTCTTTTGTAAAATTTCCTGCACACAGCAACAGTGACTTTCCGAACGTGATCACTAATATTCAGGGACAAACTTATTTTTTATTAAAATAATTTGTATGACTGAAACAAGAAAGGGATAATAAATAATTGTACTAATCGTATTTAAACGATAGTCAATTAGCAAACCTAACTGATTATTATTTAAATCCTTTCCTCCGTTTTAATGAAAAAAAATTTCTGCAACGAGTTGCTTAACTTTTCCGGCATCATTTGGTGATGCCATTTGTTATTATATTTTATTAGAAACGTTTTACATTTCTAACTATCATAAAATGGCAAAAAGCTTAATTTTGAGGGTATAGATGAGTTTTATTTTAAAAAATGTAAATGCTAATAGCCAGTAAAATTGTCATTAAGTCCGACTCTACTTGACACATGACTCCCCTTTATTTCCCCACCCCTCAACCTTTAATCACCAAAATGTAATAGCATCTATCCTCCTACTAGTCAAACCACCCTGCAAAATTTCAGAAATTTTCAACAAAAGTACAGCAGTTATTAAGCTTCAAAGACGGTGAACAAAATCGTGCCTCTCCACACACGCTAACATCCATACATGTAGAAAAACTCGAATATTTTTACTTATCTCGACATTTCAAGGACCCCTGAGTCCAAAAATGTAAAATTTTGGAGGTCATTTTTTGACCGATTGCCATACTTTCGATCTGTTATGTAAAACAGTGGGGAAAGTAATAATAAAAACATGCACACAGATATGAAAGCAACACTCATAATTGAATATTTGTTATGCAGACATTGCGCTCGTGAATTAAATAAGCAATGCGTAAATAGGTGGTTCGAAATGCTTGTTATTTCGCCTTTCTTTGATAACAAGTAGTTTAATTTATGTACACTACCTGTATACTCTTGTAAAATCACATATCTATCAATATATCACATATAATTGTAACATGTCAAGCATAACAGTTTGCTTTCGATTACAAAAGTGAAACAGAAAGTATTTCGAACTACTTATGTATTGCTTTGTCTTTTGACAAGAGCAATGTCTGCATGGACACATGTTAAATTGTGAGTGGTTTTTCTATATCGTGTACACGTCCTTATTATTTTCGCATTAACAGAAGAATAGAGGATAATCAATAGAAGACGATAACTAAATTTTTAGATATATAGCCTATTATTTTCATTAACTGCCTTTAAAGTAAAATAGTTACAATTACAGTAGAGCATCGATTATCCGACCCCCGATCAACCGTCACATCGGTTAACCGACCGTTCTAGTCGGCAAATTTCAAATGTGCGTTAGTGATGTGGCGCTACAATATTTGGCTATGTCTTGGCTACTTGGCTACTTTAATATTATTTTTGTTAAATTTTTGCGTGTTTTAGGCTGGCTTGACCATGAAAGGGAGGCCAGTATTTAAACTAGGCTTAATTTTCTAATTATGAGTGGTTGTTTGTTTCGTGAGCAATAAAATAATTTAAAAATGATTTTTAACTATACAATAGCGACGATTATTATTTTAAAAAAAATTGTTAGGATTAACATCGATGAACATTGAACGCGAAGTAGGTTAATAGTGATATACTAATTACACGGGATATACTAATATAATAATATACAGTCGACCCCCCTATAATTACGGTCCCTATAATTACGATTCCTATAAAACTGCGAAAAAATTGTGTCGGTATCCGTAAAAAAAGGTAAAAAAACTTCTATAATTACGTAAAACGTCATCGAGCAGCCGAACTACTTTCCCGCCGTCCGTAGCGCCACGCTACGGAGAGATTTCTATCGTCTGGACAGTATTATATAAATTATATATAAATTAGGTACTGTACATATAATTATATATTAATTATATATAAATTAGGTACTGTATATATAATTATATATTAACTTATTGTAACTTTGTTATAATTAAATATATAATTTCCGCCGTCTAGCGTGGCGCCACGCTACGGAGATTTTTACGCTAACTATCGTCTGTCAGTATGTAAATTAGGTACCGTAAGTCTAATACAGTACTGTAATTTTATACATTTCTTGTGAAAGAAACATTTCTTATTCAACGGCGATTAAAATTATTTATATTAATGATGTCTCCGAAGTTCTACGAAGTTTTCACAGAAAAATAAGTTGTTAGAAATCGGCCGCTCTTTGCTGAGCTGTTCCGCGACGAAAACAATGTTGAGCAATGGCAATGTCGAATGGTGACACTCGGTAAGTAATCCTACAATTTTTTGTTTATAGCGTAGTTTATACGGATTATTNTAGTATATTGTAAACTTCATACTAGTAAATGCCATGTTTCAATGCCACTTCAGATGTGTAAGATACACAGTGGTGTAGTTAGTTATTTGAAGATTTTTATTTCAATTCTAACAATTTTATAAACTTGTATTTTAAACTTATCTACATATAAATCAGTATTTTCAATGGAGATTTTTATGTGCTACTTAATAAAGTGATTTAACTATATATTTTACTGGTATATTTAATATTGTCAATAAATACTTATATAAATAATACAAATAAATAATTAAAAATAAATTTTCATTGGCAAGATTTTAAAATTAACATAATTAAATTTTGTACAACTCAAACTACTGTTTCTGAAATAAAAACTTTTAAAAACACTACAAACCATTTTTGAAAATTTTTATTCCAGAAAAAGCAATTTAGTTTGGATTTTATATTTGAAACATTTTCATAACACGTCATCAAAATTTTGCTCAAATAAAATTTTAAGAATTTTTTTAAAATGTTCCAGTTAATTTACTTAAAAAAAAATTAAATTTCTCTATTTTCCTAATTCAAAATTTTCAATAATTTCCTTATACCTTAATTAAATCATAAGAAATCTTGGAGAAATATCATTTGTATAAGTTGCAACATAAATTAAAATCATTTTTCTAAAAATATACAATCCATTTTTAACATTATTTACAAAATAAGATAATCACAGTTTTTTTAAATTTTATCTAGAAATATCAGATTAAAATCAAACCTCTATCACTGGCATCATCAACTAAAATAATTTCTTTTAAAAGGTGATTAGGTGTTCGATTCAACACACTATAAATCGTCCTCAAAAGTTCAGACCATATTTCATTTGTAAATATAATTACCACAGATGTTGAAGGTAAATCCTTATCATACTTAGTACTTTTACACCTGTAAAATATATTTACAAAATTTTGTTAGCTTATATTTTTAAATATAAAAATTATAAACAATTAACTAATTCTTAATTACAAAATAAAAATATAAAAAAATGTAGATGAATGTAGTAGTATTGTAGTATTGTGTTTATCTAAATTCCTTTCTAAATTATATTTTATTTTTCTAAACTATAATTTTAAATATTCATAATTTAATATCTAATTTTAAAATAGTTTTACAATTAAAACTTTTATTTATGAAAAAATAATGGAATGATGGATTTTAATTTGATATATTTCTAAAATATACCATACTTATGTAAGACTAAAGATTATTGAACAAGTCAAACTTGTTTTTAAAGTTGAAATATTTTAAACTATTACATCCAATTTTGGTATTCTAAAAATCTGCATTACAAATTAGATTTTTAGAATTTTTAGAAAATATTGGAAATAGATGCTGAAGCCAGAAAACAAATGTAAAAAATATTTTAATCATTTCTACAACATACAATTTTAAAAGTCAAAACTGTTGTAAATAATGTCAATTGTAATCAAAACTATTGTTTTAGTTTTACTCTAATTCAAATTATAAAATCAGAAATTAGAAATCAAAAATATATGAAAATATTAAAACAGTTTTTCAGTCTCTGTTGATAGTGAATCTAAAAAAAATCTTAAAATTAATATTCTACAAAAACATAATAAAAGACTGTTTTATATCAAACAAGACTTATTGTAATAATTGTTACACAAATTACGTATTTTCTAAATATTATATTTAATGCATAAATCAATTTACAATGTAACAAAAATAAATAATTTAGTAATTACATTAATTAATTAAATAATTCAGAAGAATTTAATAAATTTCTGTGATAACTCTAAATGCACTAATGAAAAATATATATTCTATAAACTATATAACTCAGCACTTACATGTTAATGTTTTTTTTTATAATTTACATTTGATAAATCCCGTATGATAATTATTTTATCTCAACTGCATACATTTTTTACTCATTCTATTCAATAACGTCTTACCTGTTATATGTAAATTAGGTTGTTATAGGTTACAGAATTATTAACTATTTAAAAATAAAACCAAGTCAAATTAATTTAAATACTTCAATAAAATGATGATGTAATATACTATATATTATTGCAAAAGTTTGTTATAACTATAAACAGTCTTAATCAATTGTTGTATATATAAATTTAGAATTATGAATTTTGCTAAAATATTTTTAAAAGCCTAGAAATCTAAATATAAAAAAGATAAGTATAAATCATCATTGAATATTTTCCAAAAAAGTGGTAAGGAACATTATATATTTTCAATGTTGCCGTCACGTGCATATAAATACAAAATTTATCAGCAAGCATTAGATTGGGTTAACTCAATGATAAAATATTGAACTAATTTCCCAAGTATTTATAGTTCAAGTTCACCACTTTTTAAATTTAAATGTTTTGGTTATATTTGTTCAATTGCTATATTTAAAGACATGAAAAAAAATGTACTATCTCCTATATTGCATAATTTATGTTTACTTTTTTAATTGAGGCACCATAGAAATATTATGCAACATTTCAAGAATAAAAATATTACATATTACTAAAATTGCATTTTAAAATAGATTTAATTTACTACAACGTTGGTTAATATAGCTATGAATATTTGTTCATATGTTAAACTGTTAATAAATCAAAAAATATTTTTTTGTGATAAATTTTGTTGATCTGTTTTAGGCCATCTTCAGTTTACATAGAATTCTTGAAAATGATACATAGTTTTCAAACTTTATACAACCAAACAACAGTTTTGAGTAATATTTATATTTTAAATTTAATTTAAAGTATTATAAAATAATCTTTAGATTGAACAATTGCTTACAAATACCACTTTTCTGTTCCAATGATAAAGTCACACCATATGGGATCATCAAAAGCATTTTTGGAAACTAAAAAATCCNATTTTGTTGAAATGTTTTAGGCCATCTTCAGTTTACATAGAATTCTTGAAAATGATACATAGTTTTCAAACTTTATACAACCAAACAACAGTTTTGAGTAATATTTATATTTTAAATTTAATTTAAAGTATTATAAAATAATCTTTAGATTGAACAATTGCTTACAAATACCACTTTTCTGTTCCAATGATAAAGTCACACCATATGGGTTGTTATTCATTTTGTTAAGGAAATATTGAGCGCTATTACTATTCCTCCAAATGATGAAAACATTATCAACGTATCTTGCAATGATAAAAACATCATCAACATATCGTGATGGATTTTAAATCCTTATTTCCATCTATAAAATTACCGCCTTGCTTTTGCGAGCTGAGAGACTTCCTTCTTACTAACATTAATAATGCAACGAAGTATCACCAACACATTTTAGAGCTTGCACACCTAATTTATTATACTTCGTTTTTTGTATTTGAAGGGAACACATTTACAAGAAAGAGGGGTCATAATACTAGTTCACACAATAACGGGGATATCGGACTCCCCATTATTGTGTGAACTAGTATTATGACGATTAGAAAGTAATGTACTGCCCGTCTTTATAAATGACATACTTATATATGCAAGATACGTTGATGATGTTTTCATTATTTGGAGGAATAGTAATAGCGCTCAAACTTACAAATATATCAGATTGTCAGATTACTGAATTTTGTATGCATGTATGTACTGTACAGTAACAAATACACACTTGGTTCATAGATTAGTTAATTACATTAATCATGATTGTGACTGTTTTGAAGACTGCACATGCAATAAACATCCAGTATATTGTATACAAGTACAGTACTGTACTGTACTGTACATGTCACATACATCAAGTGGTAATATGAAAACTTCATGTGAGTGCTGAATTACTAGATGTGTTGGGCTAGTGAGACTATTGTACTGTACATATGTTGTAAAAAATAACAAAATAATTGTATAACATTAATTTAAAATAGTTATTGGGTTGCAACATGAAAAAAGCTGTAGACCTATAAATTTCCACTGTTATCTGTCCATCTGTCTTTCCTTATTCTTGAGAATGGAGTTAGATAGATGAAATCTGAGACCAGATACAGAAATCTTAGGGGCTGGAGGCCCAATTAACTATGTTTGAATCTCTGGTGAACACCAGAAGTCATGTTATTTCAATTCAAAACTTCCCCTGAAAGTATTAGGTTGTTTGGAAAGTAATTTCGTTTTTTACCACTAGACGGATTAGTCGTATTTTTCCCGCCATTTTTATTCTACACCATATTATCATTATAGATTTTGACAGCTAGCATTTTAAGGCTTATTTGTAAAAAATTTTGTTTGATTTTGCGCAATTGTTTATTTTTTGTGTCCCATCAAAATATGGAAGATCGAAAGCAGCATTTTCGGCATATTTTGCTCTTTTATTATCAAAAAGGTAAGAATACTGTTCAAGCGAGAAAAAAATTGTGTGACGTGTATGGGGAAGATGTATTGACAGAATGACAGTGCCAAAACTGGTTTACAAAATTTCATTCTGGCAATTTCAATATTGAAGATGCACCACGTTCTGGATGGCCAGTTGAAGCCAATGAAAACAAAATAAAGGTACTAATTGAAGCAAACTGCCGAATAACAACATGTGAAATCACTAAGAGATTAAATTTGTCAAATTGAACTGTTTATGATTACTTGAAACAAATTGGTTTCGTTTCAAAGCTTGATATATGAGTTCCACATGTTTTTAAGGAGAAATGCTATCTTTGATGGGATTTTGAGGAAATTTTTTTTGGAGCTTTTACCAGACAATCTAACAATTGATTCGAAAGTGTACTGCCATCGAGTAAACAAATTGAGTAATATCATCAAACAGAAAAGGCGGCCAGAATTCATCAACAAAACAGGTGTAGTGTTTTACGATGATAATGTCAAATTTCACACAAGTTTGGTAACTCATCAGAAACTGTTATAACTTAGATGGGACATCTATCACACCAACCATATTCACCAGATCAAGCACACTGAGATTATTATGTGTTCCGGTCTATACAAATTTTTTTTAACTGTAAGACATTTACTTGAAATGACAATGTCAAAAATCACTTGGATCAGTTTTTTGTAAGCAATGATCAAAACTTTTATGAATGTGAAATCATGCTACTACCANTGAGGAAAATTGCTGCGAAAGCAAAAGTAAAGAAAACGTTTTGGATTTCTTTTCAGAAACAAATTTCAACTCAGAAGCAGACTTAAATGCAGCACTGAAGAAATGGGGACTTTCAGTGTTGCAATTGCACAAACCTACAAAATTACTTCAGAAAATTAAAGAAATGCTCCTCCAAAGCGAAATGAATAAACTAACAAGATTAGATGAAATGGTAGATTTTAATGCAGAACAAAATATAAAACAGTCTTTCTTAAAATTGTCTTCGAAGTGTTCAAAAACTTGGATTTCTTCCCTGAAATTTCCACGTATTATAGAACGTTTTTATTCGAGTGAATTCGATCTTTACGTATGTGGAGTTACACTCAATTTAAAATATTATTTTACAACATTTTAAAATAATATTTATAAGTTAAATTTAATTTAAGCTGTTGTTCAGTTCTATAATGTTCAAAATTTATTCTATTTTCAAAAATTCTATGCAAACTGAAGTTAGCCTAAAGCAACTAACAATGTTTCTCTCATGTAATAAAGAACTTGACTATTGATAAAGTAATTTTGATTTCTCATTCTTACAATATGACACCAACTTTTACAGAATTTAAAAATTGATATACAGATTTGAAGAGAAACTGAATTATAATAGAGGTAATATTAATTTGAAAGAATTAGTTAATGTGAGAAATTAACATAATTTATTTTAATATAAATTTGATGCATAGATATTTATCCAGGATGATAAATATCCATTAATCAAATACAGTGTGTAACAGAATTATCAGGACAACAATTAAGTTTTAATTTCTTAACTTCAATTTGTAATATTCTTTTTCAATTTTAAATAAATACAATAATTTAAAAACATCTGCATACAGCAGTTAGAAACTTTTTAAAGGTCCTAAAAGACTTTGATATTATATGTTACTTCCATTTTTTTTGTGTTTAATAAATTGCTTAATATGCTGTTTATGAATATATAAATTTTTTAAACAATGAGCATTGTATATAAACATAATAAAATGTAAAACAAACCTGTTTTACATTTTATGCCAAAAAGTCTGCATATAAGTATATTCTTTTTCAAATACATACCATAAAATACCTCTAACAGTTCAAATTTATCCATTACTAGCCATTATGCATAATAATAATTAGCCCTGTTTTGTGAACTTTTTTTTGTTCTTACTAAATTTACAATATCACATAAAGAAAATATTGATACTCTGAAATCTGGATGTAAATTGTTACTAAATATGCATAAATTAATAATTAAACTTCATAATAAAGGAAAAACAGTTTATGAGATAGAAAAAAATTATTGGAAAAATGAAATTCCAGAAATCAAAAGGTAATTGATAACTTTAAAGCAATAGGCAATGTATTTTCAAAGTCTAGATCAGGACCAAAAAAATATTAACACCTTGAGAAAAACATTGTAAAGAAAGTAAAACTAAACTCAAAAGTAAATAGCAGCAGAAACAGCTACATCTGAAAACAAACCAGCAACAAGTGGCTTAACTTTCATGGCAACATTTGGTGACACCATCTGTTGTTATATTTTATTAAAAACCTTTTTATATTTTTAACTATTATAAAATGGCAAAAAGCTTAATTTTGAAGGTAAGGATGGTTTTATAAAAAAAAATGCTAATAAGCTAATAACGAGTAAAATTGTCATTAAGACTGAACCTACTGGAGATACATGACCCCCACCCCATCCACCTTTAATCACCAAAATTTAATAGCATCAATCTCCTAATAAACAAACTTCCCAGCAAAATTTCAGAAATTTTTGACAAAAAGCACAAGAGTTATTAAGCTTTAAACAGGGTGAACAAAATCATTCTGCATACGCATGCCCACACACTAACATCACTAAGAAGGGCTAATTAACATGAATGCACTGACAGATTAAAACCATTGATTTCTAAAATCAATAGAAAGAAGCTTCAGAATTTGTGTAAATATGTAGGGAAATTGGAAGACTTTTAAAAGTGTGTTTATTTAGTGATGAAAGTAAATTTAATGTATCAAAAAATATTTGACTCTGATGGAAGAAAATGTGTGTGGCTCAGCACCTCAAACAACCTTTACAGCTCCAGTGGTGTGTTTACACCTTAGCAAATGTTTTCAACCTCATTGAGGTCTTCATCAGGCTACTTTAATTATGAATTCGAACGCATTTGGAACAGAACGTATACGATTCAAAATATATAAACAGATTTAAGAATACTCAAGGAATGTTACGCACGCGCTAAAATGACTGTAACGCACGTGTAATATCAAGTTTGCATAACGGTAGAAGCAGACGAATTATACACACTCATTTATGGGGATGAGTTCCCTCATAACAAAACTTCCACGTGCTAGATATACCAATTGCATCCCTGGAGTTGATGCACGTGCCACATAATCCTGCCTTGTATATTTCTAAAGTTTCCATCATTCTCAGTTGATCAGTGCGATGTGAGAGCCTGATCAAGTGGGCATTTTGTATGTCGGCCGTGATTTCCGGTTCAGTGGCAACTTCTGCCACCGCCCTCTCAACGGTTGCCACTGAACCGGGAATCACGGCCGACATACAAAATGCCCACTTGATCAGGCTCTCACATCGCACTGATCAACTGAGAATGATGGAAACTTTAGAAATATACAAGGCAGGATTATGTGGCACGTGCATCAACTCCAGGGATGCAATTGGTATATCTAGCACGTGGAAGTTTTGTTATGAGGGAACTCATCCCCATAAATGAGTGTGTATAATTCGTCTGCTTCTACCGTTATGCAAACTTGATATTACACGTGCGTTACAGTCATTTTAGCGCGTGCATAATGTTCCTTGAGTATTCTTAAATCTGTTTATATATTTTGAATCGTATATGTTCCGTTTCAAATGCGTTCAAATTCATAATTAAAGTAGCCTGATGAAGACCTCGATGAGGTTGAAAATGTTTGCTAAGGTGTAAACACATACCACTGGAGCTGTAAAGGTTGTTTGAGATGCTGAATTATAACTCCTCTAGTGTTGGAAGAAGTTTATTTCTTATGTGTGTGGCAAAAGCCCAACACAGAATTTCAAGTAAAGAATACAAGTGCCACTGTTAAATATGGGGGTGGTACTGTGATATGGGGATATATGGTAGCTGGTGTAGTTGGAACGTTAAAATTCATCAATAGCACAATGAACAGATATGATTATTTAAATATTTTAATGGAAAATTTAAAAGTAGTGTGCAGAAATTGGGATTAGAGAATAACTTCATATTCAAATGGGACAATTATCGCAAGCATTCTTCACATATTGTGCAAGAATAGTTATTGTATAATGTTCAAAGACAATTGCATATACCTCTATAATCACCTCATAAATTATTTATAGGATTATTAGCATGACTAATACCAACCATATTACATCTAAAAATACACTAAAGGCTATCTTGCAAAAACAATGGTATAAAATAGGAGAAGACACTTCAAAACTACTTTCATCAGAGAGAAACATTTAGAAGTTATTAGACAAAAAGAATTTGCTACAGAATACTAGCATGAATTTGGTTAAGTTTATTCTAAACAATTTGTATTTGTACACAAACTTTTTTGTTTTAAATTTCTGCATCTTGTTAATATTTATATTCATTATCTTATATACATATAGGGTTGGTTACTTTTTAATTTCTTATTATATATGTGATGTATATATAGACAGTTACAATAAATATGTACAGTGTTCTCAAACATGCTGTTTTTGCATATTACAGTACATTTGATGACTTTAATAACTGCTGTATGCAGACTTTTTTGAGTCACTGTATATAAATTTAGACCATAATTAGAAATACTGTATCTTCATAGTATGAATGTTACTTACGTATATGTATATATAGACAATTAGAATAAATATATAGTGTTTTGAAACATGCTGTATGCAGACTTTTTTGAGTCACTATATATAAATTTAGACCATAATTAGAAATACTGTATCTTCATAGTATGAATGTTACTTACGTATATGGATCTAAATGTTATTCAGTTAGTATTGAAATAAAATTTAAAATAGATATGTTTAAGATTCAGAGCATTTAGCATTTCATTTTTAACAAATGTTTCCTTTATTTGACACTAATATACTTCAGAGAAAAACTCTTCTGATCATTAATAACCATATTAATTAATTAATGTAAGTTTGACAATTTTATTCTTTAATTTGACATCAAACTGGGATGTGCATATTATATTAATTAATTAATTTTTATTCTATACTTTACCACAGAAATTTCAATAATTAAATAATGTAACATTTTGTCTTTTTAATATTCAATCTCTATTAAAAGACTTCATAATATTCAAGAAAAACAAATTGCTGAGCATTAAACTGGTATTAAGATGGCAGCCTATTGTTCTGGGAACCTAGGATTTAATTAATCCAGATGGATCAAAAAACCCCAGTTACTTTTCAGGGGAAATCTAAATATGTTGGGTCTTATCCCTCACCATCCAACTACCCCAATGTGGACATTACACACATAATGGGCTTGCTAAAAAAATCTTAGTGCTTATAGGAGAGAGTTAGAAAAAATTCAAGAAAATGATTTAAGGTTTAATCCAATTCCACAATATATAAACAAAGCATAAAACTCCATATTTGGAATTTAGCACTTAAAACCATTTTTTCTATGTGAGATCAAAATGCTTGTTTGCAGAAGGATTAACTGAAATAAGAAAACAATGTATAGACACAATTAAATGATTTACATTCTTTTAATTGTAAAAAAGTATTCTACTGCAATTTGTACTGTCAACAGTTTGATTACACTAGGGAAAAACTATTTTCTAATTAGTTACTCAAGTTACTATAGTATATTTATTTACACTGGAAATAAATGTATATTAGTATGCATTGTAAATGTCAGTATTATATTTTACAAGAGTAAATTTTTATTAACAATGTAAATTCGTCTCTGTAATCCAAAACACGCGCTTTGGTAGACGTATCTGACAGCAATTTCTGGTTAGCAAATTTAACTTTTATTTTTCATTGAACTACAAATATATTTCGGGTTGGTATAATATACTCCAACCCCTCTTCAGTGCTAGTTCAAATAAACAAAAAATGTTAAAACATGACTATGTTATATTACATTAAATGAAACAAACCAAAAAACACTAAAAACACTTACATTTTTTCATTAAGTACACAACAAAAATTGTTTCTTATTTTGCTTTTTCACAAATTAGGAGGTAGGAGGGTAGACCGTTTACAAACATCAATTTATGTTTTAACTTAAATACTATGCATACCATATTAATATGTAAAATACAAANATTGCAATAGAACATTACTAATTGAAGTTGAGAAATTAAAACTTAACAGTTGTCCTTATAATTCTGTTACACATTGTAATCATGAGATACAATCATTAAATTCATCTGATTCCACAAATTACATATTTTTGAACCATCATTTTTTGTTCTTAGTAATTCAATAGAAGAAAATAAGAATGTGATACATTTATAGACATTTATTATTTTCAGTCTTATTCATAAAATAAAAATAATTTATTTGCCAAATAATTAAATACTCTTCACGCAACATAAGTTTAAAAAATTTTTCTGGCTTGCTTAAATTTAATATATGAAGAATAAAATTGAAAATTAATAAAATATGTAATTTGTGGAATAAGATGAATTTAATGATTGTATCTCATGTGTAACAGTGTGTAACATGTTGAACAATGTGTAACAGAATTATAAGGACAACTGTTAAGTTTTAATTTCTCAACTTCAATTAGTAATGTTCTATTGCAATTTTATATACCTGTGTGATGTATAATTACAATTCAAAAAAACTAGTCTTGACATTTTTGTATAGTATTTTGATATTTACTTTTGTAGTAACAATTTATTGTCTACATGAAAATATAGAGAATAAATTAATATTATTTCTATTGAAAGAATGATTTCTTTTTTGAAAATATATATTTGTATTTTTACTTTTTAATCTTCATATATTAAATTTAAGCAAGCCAGAAAAATTTTTTAAATTTTACTTTATGTTGCATGAAGAGAATTTAATTATTTGTCACAAATGAGAAAACAAGTGGGATTTAAATTTTATGGAAAGATGAGAGCATGTTTGTTTATTCTTTTCTGGAAAAAATGAAAAATTAAATAAGTAAATCATAAAATCTTTTGCTGATTTATTTCAATTAAATGAAGAATAAAATTTTTTATAGAGTAATCTAATATAAATTTAAGAAAAAAAAGAATTTTTAAAGATGTAATTAATTCAACAAGACCACTTCCTATAAAAGTGTTTTTCATATACATCTTAAATGTATTGATAAATAAAGACCAAATAAAATATTTATTTAATCTTGTAGATGTAATATTTTATTGTTATTTTGATTTTTTCAACACTGTTTTTTTTGTGATAATTTTAAATAATTTTATTGAGAATACTGACTGATGAATAAAATTAAAACAAAAATACAAGATTTAAATGAGTTAAACAAATACATCTAATTTGTTAATGTAATTACAGCAATGCTTTTTTTTTTAAATTAATCAATACAATATATATTTTGAAGTATATTAACAAATTTCCCACATTCAAACAATATTCATTGTTTTATTTTATTTTAAATAAAATAAAATAATCTCATTAAAGTAATAAAAACTAGAGCAAATCAGGTAGTATGTGAAGCATGAAAAACATTAACAATTGACATTAATGACATACTAGACATAAACGGGACATTTTTCCACTTGGCAGAATATTATCAATACCAGCAATCTTTATACATCATCTTGTAATCATTTATATATATATATATAATAAATATGAAAATTATCAATATATATGAAATTTTCATTTAAGAATATATTTTTAGCAGATGAAGATTTTATAATTATCTGTTATTTTATATAATATTGCTTTCAAAAGTTTATAAATTTCATGTAGATACAAATGTGTAATAAACTATATCATTATAGAAAAATAATTTTATAACTAGCAAAAAAGATTCATAACAACCTAACACATTAAATTATTAACTATATTCATTTCCAATTGAAAATCTACTTGTTAATTACTCCTTACAAAATTTAATAGTCCCATACAATCCAGCAATTTGGTTGTTGTTTGGCTTCAACTTAATTGGGATTATGATTGCTTTTATATATTTTCATAACAATCCAAATATTTATCATTCAAAGCATATGAAGTGATAAAACTGTTATATTAAACTAAATTATGTTCTCTCTTCATTCTTAGAAAGATTTTTGGAATGAGTGCATTCTATTATCAAATCAAATGTCATATTTAAGTATCAACTTTAATTTATTGCAAAAGTAAAAATAATTTGGTTCAAAAACAAATTTTTTGTAGATGTTAATTTTTATAGTAATTCCTAACTTTTACGTTTGCAAATCATCATCTAAAATTAGAGAGGAAAAAACCTACTATTCCTGACTCCTTTCAGCAAGTAAATTTGATAATTTTGCCAAGTTTAATAAGATTAAGGAATCAAAAATATGAGATATTTACCTTAAAACTAAATAAGCATTTAATCTACTACATATTTGATTGTATACAAATGGAAAAAGACTAATATTGTAATAGAGACAAAGAAAAATTATCTTCAGGAGAGCAAACTTTATTGGTATTAAACATTTGTTAAGGTTTTAATGTCTTATCTTCGGATCCAAACACACAATACAATAAAATTCATCATTCAAATGAAGAGCAGATTAAAAAATAAAAAAAGTTTGACAAAACAATACCATAAATATAATTATGGTAAATAATTTGTGTATGTTAACAAAATGTTTTGTGTAAAGTTTTTATAACAGGTATACCTCGACTTACGTCGTTCCTGATTATACGTCGTTTGTCAAAAAAGTATATGGAAAAATAAAAATCAAGTTTAAATCATTTTATTCAACTTTACATCTGTCCATCACAAATATTGAAGTCGTAATATCACTAGAAAAGTGTTTAAAGCACATAAAATCATATTAAAATATATACATGTATTTACAGTATATGCATTTGTAAATTTAGATTACTTTTTCAGTACTATATTAAAAACTAAAATTTATTTCTTTGTAAGCTTAAAATAGATCCTTATTAACCATGTATTATTAAAAATGCATTAATAGATAAAATACAGAACCGGGAATGGTAATTTATGGTTTAGCCTAGTGACAATTAGATTCGGAGACAAGTAAATTTGACTTATGTCGCCTCTCCTGGAACCAATTACCGATGTAAGGCGACCTGTATTTTAAATTTCTTCTTAGTCCAAATGACATATTTGATATGTCTGAACCTGAAGTTGAGACATTGAAGTCTCAAAAAATATTTAATCTTAATAAAGTTTGGACTCATGAAAAATATTAATTATTATTTTTCTTTTTGTGTCTAGTTTTAATATGAATGAAATTGAATAAATCTCAACAGTTCCGTATGAAAGTATATATTTCAGAATAAATCCACTTAATAATTATATTATTGATTATGACCACATATGTATTTGAAAATTATCCAAATAAATTGTATTAAGTCTGAGTATAGCAAAATCTTGGTCAACAGAGTCTATTTGTCTCAATCTTGGTCTTTGGTTTTCTTCTACACTCTGACTTTGTCAGCACTTTCTTTAACTATGCTATTTTCATCCATGCACATGTGCAACCCAATTTGGTCTATTTAGTTTGATGAATTTAATAATATCTGGTTCTTTGTATATTCTTGATTATCCTGTTTCCTGAATACTTATAAAGACTTTTCTATCAAAGCATTCTAGTATTTCATTTTTTAGAAAGTCCTAGTCCAGAGTCATAAGTATTTTATATAATATCACATTTGTTTTTCTGAAATATATTGATTTCAGTAGGGCAGTTTTTGAAACCAAAGAAGTTTTTATTGGTTGCAAGAACTTATCTCCAAATTTCTGATTGCATCTTGTTCTTGCAGTTATGTCTGAATCCCAGGTATGTGAAGATGTGAAAAATTTAAAACTTATAAGAGCCAAGTTCAATATAAGAGGGAATGTTGCTACACTTAAGAGGGAATGTTGCTACACTCATTTTTTGTAATAGACATGCATTTTGTTTTTTATTTGTTGATCTTGAGATACACTTTGTTAGCAGATTCCTCAAAGACAAGGAAAGCTTTTTCAATTTATTTGGATACTGCACTTGTATTAAATAACCACACCAAAATAAAAACCTTAAAATTCAGTGGTATATTAGAAAGCTTTTTCTAATAATGTAGTTTTATTCTACAATACCAATGTTATTAGCATAAGCAAATTTGTATAGAGTCATAGAAAATATGGTCTATTATGGTAATTTTAGAATCTTGTACCAACTTTTTCCAAGGCAATATTGAAAAGGAAGAAAGGCAATGTATCATTCTATAATACTATGCCTAGGTTGCCTGACATGCTTCTCTGCACTTGAACTTTGCAACATGTATTGCCAAAGTAACATTGAGAAATCTAATAAGCATTATGAAGTATGATAAGTTCATTCATTAGAGAGGTTGAGGCGCACGTTTTAAACGTGTAAACGTGTACGTGTGACGTTCGGCGCCGCTTTCCCGTAAGCCTAAAAGTTTGACGATGGTGTTTGGAATGTCGAGCGTGATTCCACCGACTATCCAAACACCATTGTCAAACTTTTAGGCTTACGGGAAAGCGGCGCCGAACGTCACACGTACACGTTTACACGTTTAAAACGTGCGCCTCAACCTCTCTATTGCTTCAAAGAGTCTACTTCTGTCAATATTGTCATACACTGTCCTGAACTGATATATACCATCAATAAAGAGATGGTATATATCAATTCCAAATTCAATACTTTTCTCAAGTATCTGTCAAATATTAAATATTTGATCTCTAACATCTAATCACAGAACCTCTTCAGCATCCAGTAAAATGTGGAAGATGAAACAAATCAAACATTTTTGGAATCCACTGAATAAAATAGTCATGTAGCATTCAAATTTGAAAAAGCCAGTTAGAGACATGTGCTGATCTGTTCAGGTTATAACAATGTTATGTAATACCAGTACAATGCTTTCCATTCTTTAGACAGTTGTATCTCATCTTTAGAGTTTATGCAATTGAAGCCAAGGCTGGCTTTAAATATTATGGACTATAAAAGCCTGATGTGGTTCCAATTTGTAGAGGATTGGATGAGCTGAGCCTATATCCTCTGTTCCAATGATCTTTTAGTGACACTGACATAGACTAGATTCTCCTGAACCTCTTAGTGAAACGTTATACACTCTGGGATTTCTGGCAGTTTGGGGTTTTTCCCTTTTCTTGATATCAAGAATATTGTCAGGTACTTCCTGTATATAATTCTCAACCCACTGTGTTTTGCTATTCTGGTACATATCAAGTGCATGTTATGGTTGAAACTGACCACTGCTTGTTCTATGATATTAGTAATGTTGTCAGCTATGAGGTATGGATGTTTGTTGATGAAAAATATTTGTTGGAAATATGGTGAATTAGGTTTTTATTGTATTCTAATGAATGCACTATTCCTTTGATACATAACAATTCTGTTTTCATTTCAAGTGGGTTAGAACAATGTATGTATGCCCTCTTGATTAGGGTCCTGAAAGCAGCAATTTTATAATAATAGGGGTCATTTGACCCCATAGGGATGTATAAGGGGGTATAGCCAGGTTTATAATATACTGCTGTTTCAATGTGGGAATTTGCATATCTAATGATAAGATCCAAATAATGTACTTCAACCTCACTTTTTTGCACAACCTGCAGTGCAGACCATATGGGTTATCTAAATGACTATTCTGTTTGATGCATTCCAATTAGAAATTAACTATTTCAACCTGAAACTAGAATCAGGTGGATTCTAAAAACATTTGTGATTAGTTTCATCTTCTACATTTTACTGGATGCTGAAAAGATTCTGTGATTAGACGTTAATATGTTTCCATTAACAGATAAGTGCATTTTTGTTTTTGTTAAATATTTGATCTGTTCTTTTGTGAAATAACAAAAGAAGTATTATGTAAATTATATATTAAAATAAAGAGCTAATGTAAAAAGCTAATATGTAAATGTCAAAAATAAAAAAATAGGAATTTTAGCATAGAAGTGTTGATTCCAAGTATTGTAATTGTTGCATTTGTTAAAATATAAAAACTGTTGTAAAAATAGTTAACTTAATAATTAAAATTTATAGAAAATTGTAAAGATTAAAATTAATGTGATCTTAAAATGGGGAAGAATGTACTGCACATCAAGGTATGTTGTAAGTTTAAGAGCATTTTAATAATATTGTAGTATTTACAACTGTATATTTTTCAGTCAGCAGATGAAGGGTTTTACACATGAAACATGTCTTGGCAATAAATATAAAATGTAATATTTAATAAAGTGGATGTATCGATAGTTTATTTATTGCCTTATAATACCACTTCATTGTGTGTAAGAGAAAGTATTTGATCTGTTGTCCATGTGCTAATGTCCCTCTCTCTCTCTCTTACAACAACTCCCCTTTTATCACATGGATGGAAATCACCAATCCCAGGTAATTCTTCTGTTTGAACTGTTTGTTTTAACAGCTTCATTCAAACTGTGAAAGTCTTTTAGCTTGATAATGACCATTCAACATAGATAAAAATATTATTACCTTTTAATATTACCTTTTGAAATATTGCTGGAATATTTAAAAAGGTGATAATTTTGATTAATTCTTTCTAGTTCCAGTACAAGTTAATATTTTTATTGATAAAAATATTTGCTTTTACGTAGTTTTTTTGAAGTTTCTTGGGCTACTGGTTTTATGTATAGTGCTTACAATGCTCATATTACACTCAGCTGGCATCCATTCAGAGTCCCAAATATTAGAGATAATCTCATCAGTAGCACTAATCAGTTCTAGTTCAGCATTTTTGAGTAGTTCTGCTTGAACCCAAGACTCTATTGTCTTTGTCAGGTCCTGTCTTTATAAGGTTTATTGCTTTAGTTTCTGTACAGTTATATTTCAACTTCTAGTAGAGTGGATATTAGCTTCACTGGCCCTTCAAGGTCTAAAGAGAGAATGTATGGCTAGATGTCTGATATTTTAATGACCTCTTTTAGCAGGCCATTAAAATATTTTACCCATCTATCAAGAATTGCTTATTTGTCACTCAAGATAATCTCTATAACTGTCCACAAAAAACCTTTATATATCAGTGTTGTGTTCGTTACAATATCTACTAACATTTCTAACACTAACATAATCTCTATAGGATAAGAACACTGTTAAGTCTGGTTTTAAAGTCTTTTCAACATACTTTTTACTTCAATAAAATGCTTTGTATTCATTACCTACTTTAAAATTTGCAAAACTTATTCTCTTCAAATATCCTTTTGTTTTGTTAATAAAGTTTCTTTTTTTATTTTCTGGCAGTATGACTTTCCTCATTAGCACTAGTATATAAGAATTAATATCTTTTGTCACCTTGTCATACTAACTTTGTGCCTTAACCTGTTTGTCTTGCCTAAAACAGTTTTTGCAATATCATTCATAATATCTTTCAATCTGATCCATTTATCATCTAAAAAGTTATCATTTCTTTTCATAGCTACCATATGATTGTTATTAAACAGATTAGCATATGTATTTTTTATCTTGAAATCTTTTAGGTTCTCACAACTAAATTCCTCAGTTCATTCTCCAATTTTTTTTTGCATTTAACTAATTAAATGTCTTCCCTAATTCTGGCTATCATTAAGTAATGATCAGAATTAATGTTTGCCTACATATTCTGATAGCTATCAAACTGAAGTCTGACATCTATTAAAACATGGTCAATTTACTTATAGATCTTGCCATCTGCTGATCTTTACTTAATCTTATATTAGAAGAACATGCTGCCAGTAGCTATATTACTGTACGTTCTATATCAAAGTTTATTTACCTGATTCAGTTATTGTCAGATTATGATTTTCAATTATTGGCCTGAATTTACCCTGTCTTTCCACTTTACATTCAAGTTGCCAATCACAATTTTATCATCATTATGCAGATATCATCATATAATTTTGTCATGTTTCCATAAAAAGAATATTATTTTTAATCTTTTTATTTACTTTCAGTAGACATATGTGTAAAGATGATACTATAGTTTAAAAACACATCTTTTGCAAATTTACTAGAATTCTGTACATTCAATATGTTTTATTAGCATGACAGTTTACAATGTAGTCTGTCTTTTCAATCATATTCTGTCCAATCCATCTTGTTTCTTGGACTGCTGTCAAATCAAATCTATAATCCTTGCAGCAGAATATGCAATATTCTGTTCAATAAAGCAAGAGTATGTTTCAACTTCTTATTCTCAAGTTCTTGATTCATTTTCCAGTTTGTGTACATATACAAGATAAGTAGTCCAGAATTTACTTCCTTTGATTTCAAAATAACAGTTTATATATTTATTTATGTTTCAAAATGCATTTTTTTGTCATTTTATATAAATGCACAGAAGAAAGGAACATTTAAACCATCCTTAATCATTCTAAAAATATGCAGATATCTAGCACAACTTGTATGCTAAGGTAAGAATATAGCAGGTTAAAAATATATCTTTAATGGATATTAATTGAATTTATATTAAAAGTTTTAATGCTAAAGTCTCTAGAAAAATGTTTTGATATTGGCAAAGTGACAATCTTACATTACACAAATAGCTAGTTTTAATTGAATAAAGTATCATGTTTTACCTCAGTTACACTTTGAATAAAGTTATATAGTTTTATGTGGGATAGAAGGTATAAGAAAAAGAGACAGGCTATCATTCTTTTTTCTAAATAAAGTAAAATGATTATTTTTTGAACAATTTTACCTATTAAACTTTTTACATTGCAATCATTTCTTAAAAATTGCAATGTAAAAAAAACTGAATAAATGATAAGTAGAACTTACAAGTATATTACAATAAAAAATTTAATTTCAATAAATTGGTATTTGATAAATGTATAAAATCTTTTCCAATAACAGTAGTAATCTTTATTTAATTCTGATTTTTAAATAAAAGAAAATTAAATACTTTTAGGATTGTTAGTTTTGCTTCAGAACAAAATGAAGATTCTTCATATATTTATTTCATTTATTAAACTTTTAAATTAACTATAAATCAATTTTATGATTAAGCATTCTGGAATTAACTGTATTTTCAGTCAAATTACCGTAACTACCTGTATTTTTTATGCTAAAATCAATGAAGCTAAAAATAAGCTATTTTTAACCTGAAAGAAAACAAAAGAAAAATAGTTGAACATCAACTACTTTCGAATTTCCAATAAAAGTTTTAAATTTTACTTAAATAAGTTATTAAAATATTATTTATGCTATTAATATTAAAGCACATCAAATTTTAAAAATTCCTTTGTTTTTCCTAAAAACTTAAAGTAGCAAAACCATAATTTAATCTAATCTTTTCTTTATAATATAGCTGAATTTCTTTTAATTTTTTATTTATGAAAATATTCATTTATCAGTGATTATACTGTAAATGAAGAATTAACTAATGTAATAATAAAATATTTACATATAGAAATGTATTTGTTTTCATTTTATCAAAGAAGAAAAACACGTTATTTAAAGTTATCTTTTAATTATTATATTAAAACTTATTATCTATTAATCTTATGATAATGGAATAAAACTTTTAAATTTTCTATAACACAAAATTACATTATATAATAAGTAGAAATTATTCTATTTAATAAGTTTTATTACACATAAAATTTGCATTTTATACTATTTTGTTACATACATTTAAAAATTTATGCATAGATAATATACACATATAATATCTTTTCATAAATTTTTACATTTTTAATTTGATTTTATTTAATGAAATTTTCAGACTATTTTGCAGCTATAAATGAAAAATTCAGCAGCAGATGTTAATTTTCTTATGGACAACATTTTGAAAAATAACAAATCTATAGATTATTTTAAAGTCTCCAATATCACTTTTTAAATAGATAAAATTAATTCTAAAGTCGAAAATAAATATTACTTAAGATTTGTAAAGAAATAATATTAGCAGTATACATAAATCTCATATTTAAAAAAATTCTTTATTAAAACAGTACTTTTCTGTTAATGGGACGCCAGTTATAATTGTAATCTGACGCTTAATGGTATCATCTTATTGACATAATGGAAAAGCACAAGAATAATAAAAGTCAAGTAGATTTAATAAAACACAAAATAATTAAAACTTGAATAAAATCACAAAGATCAATTAAAACAAAACCAAAAAAATTAAAACTTGTTAAATTCCTAACCTGCTTTGCATCTTTTATGTTTACAAAAGTTTGACATCACATATATTATTAAAGTTTATTTCTATTGAAATGTATTTTAACATAATTAAATGGCCATTTCTTTACACCGTTCAGTACTGTATATATCGTATATATCGACTGGTATCCCATTAACAGAAAAGTACCTTTAAAACATATTAAAGAGTTAAAGCTAATAAAAGTTTAATAGGTTTCAATAGACAAACACATCTAGAAATTAGATTATTTTTAAGCTAGACTTAAGCTAATTTTTAAAAATTATTATTAGCTTAATTCTAGATTGAAAATAATTAGTTTTTAGCTATGTTTGGCCAGAAAGCATTTTATTATTTTTAATATACAATAATTTTATCATTATATTAATACCAATTATAAATTAATTACTCTGAAATATTTCAAACTGAATTTTTTTAATAAACAGATAAGAAAAAAGTTCCAAAGTGAAAATTTAAGTTAGTAATTTTAGACTATAAATACACTACATAAAATAATATATATTTCTGCAATACAATTTGCATAAAATTAATCAGTAAATGAAATACTTTATTGAATTTCACAGAAATAGTTCATAATGTTTTGGATCATATTATATATATAAATAAAATAATTATATCAGTACAGTATAATATGTTCCTTTATAAATCCCTGTAAATATAAATGTGGCCTTCAGTAATAGATTCAACTTGAAATATTTGATATCAAGGTATCTTTTATTGTTGGTCATCAAAATTTTAATTAAATATTTTTTTTTATTGGATGGTTATTCTTATTTGAGTCATTTATCAACTATAATTTTCTAGCTTTTCAAATTTTGAGAAATGTGTTCTCTTTTTCTATGACAAACAATAGGCAATGATATGTGTCAGCAATATCTGAAATTAATTAATGAAAAAGTTGTTAAATGGTTAATTTAAAAAATTCAAAAATTACCTTTCTGACCTGATTTAGGTTATATAATAATTCATTACAGGCATATATATCAAAACTATAAATTATAAAAAAAGTGTAAAGAGTGAAATCATCATTCAGAATAAAATAACAATATTGTATTTTATTTTTAGTTCAATTTGAACATATGATTAATTAATTTTTATTTAAACATCTTAAGTATATTGTTAAGATAATAATATTGATAATATACAATCATTTATTAAACTCCTGTTATGAAACTTTACAGATGTTATATGACTAGTTTTTCCCCATAAGCATTTTCAATATAACATCAGTATAATGTTTAGTTACCACACTAAAAAATAAAAAAGAATAGGCTAATGCTTTGATTTTCTATAATCATTACTATAAATCAAACATTTCCATTAAAATATTTAATAAATGTTTGATTATTTAACTTTAATATTTATAGTAGTTTTATATATTATATTTTTTAATATATAAAACTTATATGATCAATCTTTGCTTGATCGTATAAATTTTTGTGAATGTGTGTATCCTATACAGCAGTGTTTCTTTTTTGTGCTATGCTCCACCTAAGCCTTTCTAAAATTCTTATGCCCCCTAACATATATAGCAGCTATACAGTTAACTTAAACTCTGGATGAGTCCATTTTCGAATTGCCCCACTGTGGGGCATGGGCCCCATGTTGGGAAACACTGCTGTACAGTATGTGTGTCTGTAACATTTGAAATGTTTTTGACTTTATTATTAAACTCAAATGATTATAAAGTTGAAGATGATCATTAAAAGTAGTTGGAAGTGTTTCTTTTTATATTAAATAGGTTGTGGTAAATATTAGTTTTTACTTCAGTTAAAAATTATTAATAAAAGTGAATTAATTATGTATCCAATAAAAAAAGTATCATTAAAATAAAAACTTAAGAAACAACTGATACTAAATAATAAATAAAATTATGGAAAAAGGAGAATTGTGAAATAATATCAATATTTCATAATTCTTTGATTTTCTGTAATTTCTTTTTCTTTTCTATAATTTTGATTTGAAATCTGTAAGACAGTACAATTTGAAAATTTAAATGCATTATAATATAAAACTTTATAGTACATTTTGCAAAAAAAAAAACTTAATAATAATTTATATTATTATAGTACACTTCCAAACAAATTAAAATTTAAATAAAATGATTTCTGCAGTTTCATAACCTTTAAAAGCTAACTAGTAAAATTTAGATATAGTTAAAATGATTCTTTTCTAGTAAAATTAGTAATATTAACAAGTATTATATTTTAACTGAAAAGAGTCATTTAACTTTGTTGTTTTTGAACTTTGGATCTCAAAATCCACTGAACCTAAATTCTACAAAATGTAACTTATCATATGACTGCATCATATTTATGTCCTCACTATAAGAAGATTATGCTCAATTACAATATGCTATTTCAGACTATAAATAATAAACCAGTCATTGAAATGCTAAGAATGACCTACAATTCTTTTACATTTTTGGTAATTACAACTGTGATCTCTCCATTAAACAGAATTCTTATACTAGTAGTGATGCAACTTTATCAAAAATTGAATACATTTAACTATTAACTTAAATATAATAATAATAATAAACAAACCTAAAATTAATGAAATTTGTAGATATTGAAAATCCAAAACATCTTTTACTTTTTATATTATATCTTATTTTCAATAGTAAATTTGTTTGGTATTGTATGTTTTTATTTATTTTTTTATTAGAAATGAAAATTAAAAAATATCTATTAATCATTATCATTAAATATATAAATATATCATTAAAATAAATATTTTATTTTAATGAAAAAATAATTACTTACATAGGATGCCTTGGATCTGGAACACTTCTATTCAAGGAAATTCTATTACTTAGATAAACATTAAATGCAGCTTGATTAAATAATTTATCAGCTTCCTTTTGCTCCTTTTTGCTCAAATGGACAGCAACACCATTCTCACCTAAACCCGGAATAACGTTCATAATATCATCAGCGTTAGAAACGATTGGCTTTTCTTCCGGATGTTTTAAAATACCCATATTCATCTGATTTTTTTTGTCACGAGAAGATTTTGTTTGTAGGATACCTAAATTAGATTCACTTTTATGAATATTTTGCTTTAACTCTGAAGCACGCTTGTCCTGAATGTGATTATTGTGTGAGATTTCGTTTTGTGAACTTTTAAATTCGACCACGTGTACTTCGTTCTTTTCATTGACATTTTGCAAATCATTTCGACGAACTTGTAATAACCAAAATAATATACAAATAACAATAGAAAAGATCAGTACTAGTTTCAATAACGTTAACTTACGCCGTCTAAAGAGCATTTTCAGACTTTCATATTTGGTACGTGACTGGAAGGAACACACACAACCCGTCAGACAACAACTTGCATTCCATGTCAATAGAGATTCAGAATAACAGATGATACGACACGTGACAACCACGTTGGCAACTTCCCGCCGGAACTATTTAACGCCCTCTTCTGGACAAAATGATTTTTCCGAAAACATAGAACTATTTCCTTAGCTTATTTCACTTTAGTAGTATATATAAATACAGTACATTAATTTTATAAAATTTTATTTTAATTTTGTAAGACTTTTACAAGATTTAAGTTTTATTTAACACATTAATATAAATGTTATTAAACAAGTACTGTATTTATAATTCTGTTAATTCTTTTTTCTTGATTTTATCGATTTATTATTTATTAATTTTAACTATTTCCACGGCGATAAAGAGTTAAAATTAAAAGAGGGTCTTTTAATCATACCCGCCGTAGTTTTGGTCTCACTCATAATAGGGGTGACCAGGTCCAACATATCCAGATCAGCCTATCTGTAAAAACTTCCGAGTCGATCCGAACTTAAACTCTGGTTCTATCAGTCCAACAGTCTGATACCTTTAACTTATCGCCTCGGCATCCTACTATTATTTAAAATCATTCCAGTGACGACATGACAATGTATTGTATTCTTATTATAATGGCCCTGTTCAAATACTATTTAAAAAAACAGTGCGTTTTTCTATCCTAAAGGTGTGCGCCTATTTACAATTAATAAATTTGTTCTCAATGATTATTTTTAAAAACATCAAAAATAATAAATAGATTCCCAACTTTTAAAATTAAAATAAAATACGAGCATGTTCTTAAAATATGTTCTATAATATATTTTTAATAAATTTGTAACATTTTAAACTAAATATTCAATAACTTTCTATAATATCTAGTTAAAATTGTTAATTTTATTTAATAATTTGAAAGATACAGTTATAAAAAATCGTAAGAAAAATAAATTAAAATTTTAAAATTTGACCAATAAAAATGTCGATTTTGCACAATTCAGCTAACTAAATAGAATTAAAATAAACTCATCACGTTAACGTAACGTTAATATTGAAGATTAATAGCGCGTCCAGCCGTTTAATAGGGCTGGACACATCATTGGCCTTGTGGCGAAAGATGTTAGAAAAGCATGCAGTGACTACCTTGCACTGTTTAACCTGATTGCACAACGTAAAATTGACAGATTGCAATAATAACAATTATTAAATCTCTTTTTATTCATACAAGTTTGACCCGCTTCGATTCATCGATAGTGTAATAACAATGCATTAAAATTCATTCTATCGCTACTGAAATACAGTAATCAACAGAGAAATTATGCTAAATTCTTTAATTATCGAGCGAGTTTTAAATTTATTGCAGTAAGCAAAAAGATACGCGTATTAATTTTCAAATAGAATATTTTAAAATATATCAGTCATCATAAATATAATTTGGTAATCCAATAGTTTTATTATACGTTTAACAATTAATTTAATTTTGTGATAAGTGTCATAATACTTAACTGAAGAAAAGAAATTAAATCTTTACTTTTTCTGCCATTGACTGAACTATATAAAAGGCTAGAAGGCTGAGCGTCAGTCATTCTTTCTGTGGAACCCAGAACCGAACCAGGGCAGTCCTCCAAGAATCTTTCATGGGCGATTTGTCCCAAATATTGGGCTTCGTCCCTCACCATCCGGTCGCCCTTTGGTGGGCCGGGTCGAACCCGCGATGGGTATGAAAAAGATCCTCTTGTTACTCACTGGATGGAAAGAGTAAAACGANTCTTTTAGCCTGATAATGACCATTCAACATAGATAAAAATATTATTACCTTTTAATATTACCTTTTGAAATATTGCTGGAATATTTAAAAAGGTGATAATTTTGATTAATTCTTTCTAGTTCCAGTACAAGTTAATATTTTTATTGATAAAAATATTTGCTTTTACGTAGTTTTTTTGAAGTTTCTTGGGCTACTGGTTTTATGTATAGTGCTTACAATGCTCATATTACACTCAGCTGGCATCCATTCAGAGTCCCAAATATTAGAGATAATCTCATCAGTAGCACTAATCAGTTCTAGTTCAGCATTTTTGAGTAGTTCTGCTTGAACCCAAGACTCTATTGTCTTTGTCAGGTCCTGTCTTTATATGGTTTATTGCTTTAGTTTCTGTACAGTTATATTTCAACTTCTAGTAGAGTGGATATTAGCTTCACTGGCCCTTCAAGGTCTAAAGAGAGAATGTATGGCTAGATGTCTGATATTTTAATGACCTCTTTTAGCAGGCCATTAAAATATTTTACCCATCTATCAAGAATTGCTTATTTGTCACTCAAGATAATCTCTATAACTGTCCACAAAAAACCTTTATATATCAGTGTTGTGTTCGTTACAATATCTACTAACATTTCTAACACTAACATATTCTCTATAGGATAAGAACACTGTTAAGTCTGGTTTTAAAGTCTTTTCAACATACTTTTTACTTCAATAAAATGCTTTGTATTCATTACCTACTTTAAAATTTGCAAAACTTATTCTCTTCAAATATCCTTTTGTTTTGTTAATAAAGTTTCTTTTTTTATTTTCTGGCAGTATGACTTTCCTCATTAGCACTAGTATATAAGAATTAATATCTTTTGTCACCTTGTCATACTAACTTTGTGCCTTAACCTGTTTGTCTTGCCTAAAACAGTTTTTGCAATATCATTCATAATATCTTTCAATCTGATCCATTTATCATCTAAAAAGTTATCATTTCTTTTCATAGCTACCATATGATTGTTATTAAACAGATTAGCATATGTATTTTTTATCTTGAAATCTTTTAGGTTCTCACAACTAAATTCCTCAGTTCATTCTCCAAATTTTTTTTGCATTTAATTAATTAAATGTCTTCCCTAATTCTGGCTATCATTAAGTAATGATCAGAATTAATGTTTGCCTACATATTCTGACAGCTATCAAACTGAAGTCTGACATCTATTAAAACATGGTCAATTTACTTATAGATCTTGCCATCTGCTGATCTTTACTTAATCTTATATTAGAAGAACATGCTGCCAGTAGCTATATTACTGTACGTTCTATATCAAAGTTTATTTACCTGATTCAGTTATTGTCAGATTATGATTTTCAATTATTGGCCTGAATTTACCCTGTCTTTCCACTTTACATTCAAGTTGCCAATCACAATTTTATCATCATTATGCAGATATCATCATATAATTTTGTCATGTTTCCATAAAAAGAATATTATTTTTAATCTTTTTATTTACTTTCAGTAGACATATGTGTAAAGATGATACTATAGTTTAAAAACACATCTTTTGCAAATTTACTAGAATTCTGTACATTCAATATGTTTTATTAGCATGACAGTTTACAATGTAGTCTGTCTTTTCAATCATATTCTGTCCAATCCATCTTGTTTCTTGGACTGCTGTCAAATCAAATCTATAATCCTTGCAGCAGAATATGCAATATTCTGTTCAATAAAGCAAGAGTATGTTTCAACTTCTTATTCTCAAGTTCTTGATTCATTTTCCAGTTTGTGTACATATACAAGATAAGTAGTCCAGAATTTACTTCCTTTGATTTCAAAATAACAGTTTATATATTTATTTATGTTTCAAAATGCATTTTTTTGTCATTTTATATAAATGCACAGAAGAAAGGAACATTTAAACCATCCTTAATCATTCTAAAAATATGCAGATATCTAGCACAACTTGTATGCTAAGGTAAGAATATAGCAGGTTAAAAATATATCTTTAATGGATATTAATTGAATTTATATTAAAAGTTTTAATGCTAAAGTCTCTAGAAAAATGTTTTGATATTGGCAAAGTGACAATCTTACATTACACAAATAGCTAGTTTTAATTGAATAAAGTATCATGTTTTACCTCAGTTACACTTTGAATAAAGTTATATAGTTTTATGTGGGATAGAAGGTATAAGAAAAAGAGACAGGCTATCATTCTTTTTTCTAAATAAAGTAAAATGATTATTTTTTGAACAATTTTACCTATTAAACTTTTTACATTGCAATCATTTCTTAAAAATTGCAATGTAAAAAAAACTGAATAAATGATAAGTAGAACTTACAAGTATATTACAATAAAAAATTTAATTTCAATAAATTGGTATTTGATAAATGTATAAAATCTTTTCCAATAACAGTAGTAATCTTTATTTAATTCTGATTTTTAAATAAAAGAAAATTAAATACTTTTAGGATTGTTAGTTTTGCTTCAGAACAAAATGAAGATTCTTCATATATTTATTTCATTTATTAAACTTTTAAAT
Organism: Centruroides sculpturatus; assembly: GCF_000671375.1. NCBI lineage: Eukaryota > Metazoa > Arthropoda > Arachnida > Scorpiones > Buthidae > Centruroides > Centruroides sculpturatus. The sequence goes on along the minus strand of NW_019386163.1, from coordinate 31,279 downwards.
TAACTATAAATCAATTTTATGATTAAGCATTCTGGAATTAACTGTATTTTCAGTCAAATTACCGTAACTACCTGTATTTTTTATGCTAAAATCAATGAAGCTAAAAATAAGCTATTTTTAACCTGAAAGAAAACAAAAGAAAAATAGTTGAACATCAACTACTTTCGAATTTCCAATAAAAGTTTTAAATTTTACTTAAATAAGTTATTAAAATATTATTTATGCTATTAATATTAAAGCACATCAAATTTTAAAAATTCCTTTGTTTTTCCTAAAAACTTAAAGTAGCAAAACCATAATTTAATCTAATCTTTTCTTTATAATATAGCTGAATTTCTTTTAATTTTTTATTTATGAAAATATTCATTTATCAGTGATTATACTGTAAATGAAGAATTAACTAATGTAATAATAAAATATTTACATATAGAAATGTATTTGTTTTCATTTTATCAAAGAAGAAAAACACGTTATTTAAAGTTATCTTTTAATTATTATATTAAAACTTATTATCTATTAATCTTATGATAATGGAATAAAACTTTTAAATTTTCTATAACACAAAATTACATTATATAATAAGTAGAAATTATTCTATTTAATAAGTTTTATTACACATAAAATTTGCATTTTATACTATTTTGTTACATACATTTAAAAATTTATGCATAGATAATATACACATATAATATCTTTTCATAAATTTTTACATTTTTAATTTGATTTTATTTAATGAAATTTTCAGACTATTTTGCAGCTATAAATGAAAAATTCAGCAGCAGATGTTAATTTTCTTATGGACAACATTTTGAAAAATAACAAATCTATAGATTATTTTAAAGTCTCCAATATCACTTTTTAAATAGATAAAATTAATTCTAAAGTCGAAAATAAATATTACTTAAGATTTGTAAAGAAATAATATTAGCAGTATACATAAATCTCATATTTAAAAAAATTCTTTATTAAAACAGTACTTTTCTGTTAATGGGACGCCAGTTGTAATTGTAATCTGACGCTTAATGGTATCATCTTATTGACATAATGGAAAAGCACAAGAATAATAAAAGTCAAGTAGATTTAATAAAACACAAAATAATTAAAACTTGAATAAAATCACAAAGATCAATTAAAACAAAACCAAAAAAATTAAAACTTGTTAAATTCCTAACCTGCTTTGCATCTTTTATGTTTACAAAAGTTTGACATCACATATATTATTAAAGTTTATTTCTATTGAAATGTATTTTAACATAATTAAATGGCCATTTCTTTACACCGTTCAGTACTGTATATATCGTATATATCGACTGGTATCCCATTAACAGAAAAGTACCTTTAAAACATATTAAAGAGTTAAAGCTAATAAAAGTTTAATAGGTTTCAATAGACAAACACATCTAGAAATTAGATTATTTTTAAGCTAGACTTAAGCTAATTTTTAAAAATTATTATTAGCTTAATTCTAGATTGAAAATAATTAGTTTTTAGCTATGTTTGGCCAGAAAGCATTTTATTATTTTTAATATACAATAATTTTATCATTATATTAATACCAATTATAAATTAATTACTCTGAAATATTTCATACTGAATTTTTTTAATAAACAGATAAGAAAAAAGTTCCAAAGTGAAAATTTAAGTTAGTAATTTTAGACTATAAATACACTACATAAAATAATATATATTTCTGCAATACAATTTGCATAAAATTAATCAGTAAATGAAATACTTTATTGAATTTCACAGAAATAGTTCATAATGTTTTGGATCATATTATATATATAAATAAAATAATTATATCAGTACAGTATAATATGTTCCTTTATAAATCCCT
>NW_019386163.1:13849-22462 GCF_000671375.1 Centruroides sculpturatus | reverse complement strand
GGAAACAATGATAGAAGCAGAGTTATTCGGTGTAACCCTTAACTCTCTCCCTCTCCTGCTACTAGAATTTCGAAAAATGCCTTTTTAATTTACATTCTTATGACATACACCAACTCTTTACCAAATTTCAACTTTCAATTACTAATCGTTTACAATTATTACTATTATATTATTATTATCAATTCTTCTCAATTATATTACAAGGTTATTCTTAAACCATTTAATTAATTCACTGGCTTCTGTAGGCAAATGCAGTTGGAATTCATTCAGATAAACTGAAAATTATTTTACAGCAACATCATAAACTATATTCTTGTTTAGAACAATCTCTCATATAAATTTATTGTGAAAATTAACAGAATATGAGTAAGATGAGAAAGGATGACAAAATATGACATAATGTATACATTATATCCATTACCAGAGTGAATCGTTACATTTATACATATTTCGTATTTTTGAAAATTGCCATTTTCAGTTATAAGAAGTATAATTAGCTATGAACTTGTCACATTCATTCTTCTGATTCGATACATTTCTTAATTTCAGAAGTCCCGAGAAAACGGATTGCAACGTTTTTGCCATCTGAAATAGAATATAAATCTGTAGTTAATATTTGAACTGTCTCCTTTATTAAGGCATTAATAAATTAAATTTCTAAATTACAATACAATCAGAAAATAGCAACCTTAAGAGGGATTTTCTTATTGATGACAAAGAATCCGCCAATCCAAAGACACAAGGAAACCTTCCCGAATCTTTTCATGAAATCTAGAATCTGTGCAAACAACAAATCAAAAGAAAATTCTAAAATATGAAGAAATTACATAAAATAAAAATTTATAACAAACAATAGATGATAATGACAGTGATAATAAAAAAAATGTAAAAAATATAAGATTTTTACCAATTTCGTATACATTTAATAGAATTGATATAAAAATCATACAAAGAGTAAAAAATTTTACATCATTAAATCCAAGATAATGGAATAAAGAAGAAATAGAAAATCTATTTATATATTTAATATCAAAGAAATAAACTAAAAATAACATAATTTGTTCATTGTATGAAAGTAATCTTAATAGAAAAATTAATAATAAGCTCGTTGGATTGGATTAGATTTGTGATGTGAGAAATCACAGTTCTCAATTGAAGGGTTGTCATCTTTCACTTTTCTACCCAAGCATTTTTCATGTAGACAGGTCCTCTTTTTAAAAAAGAAAAAAAAAACACATGTCATATAGAATCTACACGATTGAGACGATGCCTTTAATGTGATATAACCGTGTAAAGTTAAAACGGTACCAAATCATTATTCGAGCCTGGATCCTTTTATGGATAGAAAAATTTGGAATAGCATGATTACTCGGAAAATTTATAAAAACCTACGAAAACCTCGTAAAAATTTATAAACAAGGTTAAATTTTTTATTTTAGGATGTCGATCTGTTAACTAATTATAAATATCTCTAGGTCTATAGACATAACATTTAGCCTATACTGTAAATACATATTTTTTTTTACATTCAAAAAAAGTACTGTACGTACTGTACATCTTATATTTTATTGAAAAAGTAATTAATAGATTTGATAAAGAGGTGTTTTAAATAGAATTATAAGTAGTTGAACATATAAAATAAAAATCACTAAAATAAATTTAGAATTAATTTCGAGGAATAACAAAAAATAATAATAATAATAATATTTCGAGGAATAACAAAAAATAATAATAATAATAATTATTATTATTATTATTATAATCAACAAATGCAGTGTGGCCTAAAAGTCAGTTAACTGAAATATATATTTTAAAGATTATTTTTAAAAAACGGTTAAAACCAATTATATCCGTTCCACAGTTGATCTTAATCATTTTTAAAATAATCTTAAAATATATCTCGGTTTTATAATCTATTAAATAACAACCATATTATCTATTTAACGCTTAAAAACAGTGCAAATCAAGATATATATCCAACAATTGCTTTTATTACTTATTTTGTTCTTACTATTACATAAATTATTATATAAATTTTAAATGGAAATTTTATGTGAAATCAATATAAAAGTTTTTGCTATTTTGAGAGTTATAAGTTCATAATTTAAATGCGAAAAATGAATCTTTCAAAATTAATGATATCTTTTATAAGATATAAGATGTTATCAAGAAATTATTTCAATTAAGATAAGTACGATTGTATCAGAAACATCTTAATTAATTAATTAGATTATATTCAATTGTTCAAATATATATCATAGCTACTAATCAATATTATTTAATTACTGATAAATTCATAGATTAATCAATTAATTTAAAATTAAATTAATATTGAACACAATAAAGTCATTATGATCTTATCTAATCTTAAATAAATTTAAGATTAATTTTCAATCAAACAAAATATATTCATTCATTAATTTTATATAATAAAAATTGTCATATGTTATCAATATCTTATTTTCTTCATAATATATACAATAAATTTATCATTAATATTCTTAATAACTACTTTTAAATAATAGCAAATCTAAAAGTACCTTGTGTTATAGTTCTCTTCGTTAAATTGGGTTATTCAATAAAAAATGAGCATATAGGACAATCATAATTTTTTTATTTTGGACTTGGTTATGTTAAAATTGCATTACCTTGGTAAAGTATGAGTAACAAAGCAATTTTAAAATATCTCTTTGATTATTATAGAGATGTATAGAATTTCATAGATGTAGAAGTGTGAAAATAAATGACCCTGTCTCATCACATAAATAATTTTATATTCAGAAATTATTTATATGATAAGGCACAGACTATTGATTTTCAGAATGATTCAAAATCGAAAATGGAAATTATTCACGTAATATATGTAATAAAAAAAGTAATAAAACTACCATTATTTTTTTTCAATCCTAATATTTTGTATTGTTAGGTCCATTATCTGTAGTCATTTTCTTGCAATTGCTATACGGCAATGTTACTTTTTTTTGGCTTTCAAATTATCTTCGATTTATTCACACTTATTTACTTTTTCTATTACCCGAATGTCTTAAAATATTTTATATTAATAATCAAGAAAATAATATATTAATGTTTAATAAAAATTATATATATTTGGTGTTACGCATATTATTCTATAAGCTTCGATAAATTACTCAAATTACTATATACTGTACGTTTTATAAGAGTAAGAAACATTAGTTTAATATAGCAATAAGCCTTTCATGATTCCAAATTAACATATCAGATGTCATCACTGCATAGAGTTAATAGAGAATATGAATAACTCTCACGGCCAAACAACTTCTATAACGATGGTCATGCTGATTATAAGGTTGTTGATCCGTTTCGCAGACAGTAAATTACATTCCTCAAAGAGAAATATTTAATTCATAATGGATTCTGGAAAGAGCCGATAAGTTGTAATTATACACAGAATATCTCGATGCATCTAGTTTCGAGTCTAAAAATCTGGCATCCTAATTTCTCCTTCAAATGTCATAATCTTAAGAAATTGGCTGACGAGCTGAATATTATGAGGATGTGCATTACAGTCCCCAATAAAAAATTGGGATCCAACAGTAATTGATAAACATTATTTAAGACTTAAAGATATTGTCCCTACGAAGATAGATTTAAATTCTTGCGTGTAGTATCCAGCGTGCAGCAAAATAAACGTCAATTTGATGAAAGCTTGCGTAGGGTGGTCGATATGAAGTCAAATTTACGTCATTTTGATGCACGCTAGGCTCTACACGCAAGAAGTTAAATCGAGCTTAATGCTAATCAGATATCTTCTGACTCGTGAGTGGGAATGACATATGCATGTTCAATACGATGTTGCCTCAGAGCAGTAGCCTATATTATCATCAGATATTTGAAGTATAATTATGAGTTTCCTATTCTTTTCAGTTGTAAATCGAAAATCAGTCAATATAAACTGGATTTCGTCTCATTTGTAAAAAGTACGCTGTCATATTAGTTTTTGACTTCAGAAATATTGATGTCTGAACTAGTTTAAACGCAAATTTTTGTGATAAACAGAGATGAATACAAAATATTAATTTTTATTTTTGTATATATAAGCTATTCTCATAAAGTCTTTGTTATACGATTTTGCTTGAAATAAATGGTTGAAGTGAACTGTAGAGATATTTTTATAATTATAAACTCCCTGTAGTAAGTATCTCGCACTTTGATTTTTGGTTTTTTATTGGTAGACTGCAGTGTTTTTATTTTTCATTTTCAACAGGAAATAACAATCTCGCTTTCTACTGGTCTTAAATATAAAAATTCAGATGCATATTGTAGATCTTGTTTGCCAATTTTAACTATAAAAATAAATTTATTATATTAAAAATAGCATGATGAGATAATTATTGGACCTATATCTCTAGATTCTATTAAATAACTTCTAAACTTTAATTTTGAATACCGTGTTATTAAGCCAACAAATAATATTTTACTATACTCAGTTTATTTACTTATTTATACTATACTCGGTATAATACAAAAGAGGATGGTGAAGACAAGCGATGCGTACTGTTAAATTTGTCTTAGTATTTAAAGCAACAAAATTGATTGTTTTTGATACGTATGGGATACTATAGCATTACGTGCATTTCCTAGATACGCCCTTGTCGTCCATTACAATGAATATAGAGCTTCACTGTGTATAAACTGGTCACTGAAAGTGAGCAAACAATGATAACTTACACAAGAGCGGTTAACCAAAGATATCAAGCAGACCATCATTCTAATATACTGTATACTGTACAGAGGAAAAAAAAACGGAGATAGCAGTCAAATAAATTTCAAAAACAATAGAGCTACTAATAAACAAATTAGTAAAAAAAAACAACTCTGGAATGTCCTTGAGAATTGAATGAAGTTTTTTGTTCTTTTGAAGGAATAACAAAGTGATTTGTTTAAACTTATGGAAGGAATCACAATTTCCATTATAAGATGTGGGTTAACATAACCTAGATAAAGCCAACAAAGATGAAACTTGGATAAAGTAAATAATCGAGTAACCATCAATGAAAAGAACTTTAATTTGAAATGCAATTAGTNATATTTAATAAATGTTTGATTATTTAACTTTAATATTTATAGTAGTTTTATATATTATATTTTTTAATATATAAAACTTATATGATCAATCTTTGCTTGATCGTATAAATTTTTGTGAATGTGTGTATCCTATACAGCAGTGTTTCTTTTTTGTGCTATGCTCCACCTAAGCCTTTCTAAAATTCTTATGCCCCCTAACATATATAGCAGCTATACAGTTAACTTAAACTCTGGATGAGTCCATTTTCGAATTGCCCCACTGTGGGGCATGGGCCCCATGTTGGGAAACACTGCTGTACAGTATGTGTGTCTGTAACATTTGAAATGTTTTTGAATTTATTGTTAAACTCAAATGATTATAAAGTTGAAGATGATCATTAAAAGTAGTTGGAAGTGTTTCTTTTTATATTAAATAGGTTGTGGTAAATATTAGTTTTTACTTCAGTTAAAAATTATTAATAAAAGTGAATTAATTATGTATCCAATAAAAAAAGTATCATTAAAATAAAAACTTAAGAAACAACTGATACTAAATAATAAATAAAATTATGGAAAAAGGAGAATTGTGAAATAATATCAATATTTCATAATTCTTTGATTTTCTGTAATTTCTTTTTCTTTTCTATAATTTTGATTTGAAATCTGTAAGACAGTACAATTTGAAAATTTAAATGCATTATAATATAAAACTTTATAGTACATTTTGCAAAAAAAAAAACTTAATAATAATTTATATTATTATAGTACACTTCCAAACAAATTAAAATTTAAATAAAATGATTTCTGCAGTTTCATAACCTTTAAAAGCTAACTAGTAAAATTTAGATATAGTTAAAATGATTCTTTTCTAGTAAAATTAGTAATATTAACAAGTATTATATTTTAACTGAAAAGAGTCATTTAACTTTGTTGTTTTTGAACTTTGGATCTCAAAATCCACTGAACCTAAATTCTACAAAATGTAACTTATCATATGACTGCATCATATTTATGTCCTCACTATAAGAAGATTATGCTCAATTACAATATGCTATTTCAGACTATAAATAATAAACCAGTCATTGAAATGCTAAGAATGACCTACAATTCTTTTACATTTTTGGTAATTACAACTGTGATCTCTCCATTAAACAGAATTCTTATACTAGTAGTGATGCAACTTTATCAAAAATTGAATACATTTAACTATTAACTTAAATATAATAATAATAATAATAAACAAACCTAAAATTAATGAAATTTGTAGATATTGAAAATCCAAAACATCTTTTACTTTTTATATTATATCTTATTTTCAATAGTAAATTTGTTTGGTATTGTATGTTTTTATTTATTTTTTTATTAGAAATGAAAATTAAAAAATATCTATTAATCATTATCATTAAATATATAAATATATCATTAAAATAAATATTTTATTTTAATGGAAAAATAATTACTTACATAGGATGCCTTGGATCTGGAACACTTCTATTCAAGGAAATTCTATTACTTAGATAAACATTAAATGCAGCTTGATTAAATAATTTATCAGCTTCCTTTTGCTCCTTTTTGCTCAAATGGACAGCAACACCATTCTCACCTAAACCCGGAATAACGTTCATAATATCATCAGCGTTAGAAACGATTGGCTTTTCTTCCGGATGTTTTAAAATACCCATATTCATCTGATTTTTTTTGTCACGAGAAGATTTTGTTTGTAGGATACCTAAATTAGATTCACTTTTATGAATATTTTGCTTTAACTCTGAAGCACGCTTGTCCTGAATGTGATTATTGTGTGAGATTTCGTTTTGTGAACTTTTAAATTCGACCACGTGTACTTCGTTCTTTTCATTGACATTTTGCAAATCATTTCGACGAACTTGTAATAACCAAAATAATATACAAATAACAATAGAAAAGATCAGTACTAGTTTCAATAACGTTAACTTACGCCGTCTAAAGAGCATTTTCAGACTTTCATATTTGGTACGTGACTGGAAGGAACACACACAACCCGTCAGACAACAACTTGCATTCCATGTCAATAGAGATTCAGAATAACAGATGATACGACACGTGACAACCACGTTGGCAACTTCCCGCCGGAACTATTTAACGCCCTCTTCTGGACAAAATGATTTTTCCGAAAACATAGAACTATTTCCTTAGCTTATTTCACTTTAGTAGTATATATAAATACAGTACATTAATTTTATAAAATTTTATTTTAATTTTGTAAGACTTTTACAAGATTTAAGTTTTATTTAACACATTAATATAAATGTTATTAAACAAGTACTGTATTTATAATTCTGTTAATTCTTTTTTCTTGATTTTATCGATTTATTATTTATTAATTTTAACTATTTCCACGGCGATAAAGAGTTAAAATTAAAAGAGGGTCTTTTAATCATACCCGCCGTAGTTTTGGTCTCACTCATAATAGGGGTGACCAGGTCCAACATATCCAGATCAGCCTATCTGTAAAAACTTCCGAGTCGATCCGAACTTAAACTCTGGTTCTATCAGTCCAACAGTCTGATACCTTTAACTTATCGCCTCGGCATCCTACTATTATTTAAAATCATTCCAGTGACGACATGACAATGTATTGTATTCTTATTATAATGGCCCTGTTCAAATACTATTTAAAAAAACAGTGCGTTTTTCTATCCTAAAGGTGTGCGCCTATTTACAATTAATAAATTTGTTCTCAATGATTATTTTTAAAAACATCAAAAATAATAAATAGATTCCCAACTTTTAAAATTAAAATAAAATACGAGCATGTTCTTAAAATATGTTCTATAATATATTTTTAATAAATTTGTAACATTTTAAACTAAATATTCAATAACTTTCTATAATATCTAGTTAAAATTGTTAATTTTATTTAATAATTTGAAAGATACAGTTATAAAAAATCGTAAGAAAAATAAATTAAAATTTTAAAATTTGACCAATAAAAATGTCGATTTTGCACAATTCAGCTAACTAAATAGAATTAAAATAAACTCATCACGTTAACGTAACGTTAATATTGAAGATTAATAGCGCGTCCAGCCGTTTAATAGGGCTGGACACATCATTGGCCTTGTGGCGAAAGATGTTAGAAAAGCATGCAGTGACTACCTTGCACTGTTTAACCTGATTGCACAACGTAAAATTGACAGATTGCAATAATAACAATTATTAAATCTCTTTTTATTCATACAAGTTTGACCCGCTTCGATTCATCGATAGTGTAATAACAATGCATTAAAATTCATTCTATCGCTACTGAAATACAGTAATCAACAGAGAAATTATGCTAAATTCTTTAATTATCGAGCGAGTTTTAAATTTATTGCAGTAAGCAAAAAGATACGCGTATTAATTTTCAAATAGAATATTTTAAAATATATCAGTCATCATAAATATAATTTGGTAATCCAATAGTTTTATTATACGTTTAACAATTAATTTAATTTTGTGATAAGTGTCATAATACTTAACTGAAGAAAAGAAATTAAATCTTTACTTTTTCTGCCATTGACTGAACTATATAAAAGGCTAGAAGGC
>NW_019386163.1:0-12155 GCF_000671375.1 Centruroides sculpturatus | reverse complement strand
TAATATACTGTATAAGATGTCATCACTGCATAGAGTTAATAGAGAATATGAATAACTCTCACGGCCAAACAACTTCTATAACGATGGTCATGCTGATTATAAGGTTGTTGATCCGTTTCGCAGACAGTAAATTACATTCCTCAAAGAGAAATATTTAATTCATAATGGATTCTGGAAAGAGCCGATAAGTTGTAATTATACACAGAATATCTCGATGCATCTAGTTTCGAGTCTAAAAATCTGGCATCCTAATTTATCCTTCAAATGTCATAATCTTAAGAAATTGGCTGACGAGCTGAATATTATGAGGATGTGCATTACAGTCCCCAATAAAAAATTGGGATCCAACAGTAATTGATAAACATTATTTAAGACTTAAAGATATTGTCCCTACGAAGATAGATTTAAATTCTTGCGTGTAGTATCCAGCGTGCAGCAAAATAAACGTCAATTTGATGAAAGCTTGCGTAGGGTGGTCGATATGAAGTCAAATTTACGTCATTTTGATGCACGCTAGGCTCTACACGCAAGAAGTTAAATCGAGCTTAATGCTAATCAGATATCTTCTGACTCGTGAGTGGGAATGACATATGCATGTTCAATACGATGTTGCCTCAGAGCAGTAGCCTATATTATCATCAGATATTTGAAGTATAATTATGAGTTTCCTATTCTTTTCAGTTGTAAATCGAAAATCAGTCAATATAAACTGGATTTCGTCTCATTTGTAAAAAGTACGCTGTCATATTAGTTTTTGACTTCAGAAATATTGATGTCTGAACTAGTTTAAACGCAAATTTTTGTGATAAACAGAGATGAATACAAAATATTAATTTTTATTTTTGTATATATAAGCTATTCTCATAAAGTCTTTGTTATACGATTTTGCTTGAAATAAATGGTTGAAGTGAACTGTAGAGATATTTTTATAATTATAAACTCCCTGTAGTAAGTATCTCGCACTTTGATTTTTGGTTTTTTATTGGTAGACTGCAGTGTTTTTATTTTTCATTTTCAACAGGAAATAACAATCTCGCTTTCTACTGGTCTTAAATATAAAAATTCAGATGCATATTGTAGATCTTGTTTGCCAATTTTAACTATAAAAATAAATTTATTATATTAAAAATAGCATGATGAGATAATTATTGGACCTATATCTCTAGATTCTATTAAATAACTTCTAAACTTTAATTTTGAATACCGTGTTATTAAGCCAACAAATAATATTTTACTATACTCAGTTTATTTACTTATTTATACTATACTCGGTATAATACAAAAGAGGATGGTGAAGACAAGCGATGCGTACTGTTAAATTTGTCTTAGTATTTAAAGCAACAAAATTGATTGTTTTTAATACGTATGGGATACTATAGCATTACGTGCATTTCCTAGATACGCCCTTGTCGTCCATTACAATGAATATAGAGCTTCACTGTGTATAAACTGGTCACTGAAAGTGAGCAAACAATGATAACTTACACAAGAGCGGTTAACCAAAGATATCAAGCAGACCATCATTCTAATATACTGTATACTGTACAGAGGAAAAAAAAACGGAGATAGCAGTCAAATAAATTTCAAAAACAATAGAGCTACTAATAAACAAATTAGTAAAAAAAAACAACTCTGGAATGTCCTTGAGAATTGAATGAAGTTTTTTGTTCTTTTGAAGGAATAACAAAGTGATTTGTTTAAACTTATGGAAGGAATCACAATTTCCATTATAAGATGTGGGTTAACATAACCTAGATAAAGCCAACAAAGATGAAACTTGGATAAAGTAAATAATCGAGTAACCATCAATGAAAAGAACTTTAATTTGAAATGCAATTAGTATTCTATCATTAATTTGCCATTGCAATCTCTAATGCTCATTCTGATAGAAAATATTTAGGCTAAGTATCGCACGGTTAGAATAAGATTAAAATGCAAATTTATTCACGCGTTTGATCTAATAATAATAATTATAAGAAAAATAGTTTTCATCAATCATTATATGCTGGAAATACCTGTCAAATCAATGCCAAGTAATGTTATAAAGTTTATGAAAATAGCAATAAGGTTCCGTGAATAAATTCTCGCTTTTTATATGCTTTACGTATTCAGAATATGATATGAATTTTAAATCTTTTTACGGATGCCAATAACGAAACGTATATAAACATATTATTTACTTAATATATATATTACATGTTATACTGTATTATAAACAAAATAAAAGGAGAACATTTTTGTATATTTGCCTACAGGCCATATATCTATTAAATATTGTATATTTAGTATTGTATATAGTATTGTATATATGTTAAATATTGTAAAGCGAAAATTATACTGTAATTTAGAAAACTTTGCACTGTATAACATCTACAGTTTCGTTGCTATTAATTAATATTTTAGAATTAAAAAATAATTGTTCGAGGGTCTTTATATTTATATTTATAACATATTATATTATTATGTTATTTATACGAACTTAATATATTAATAGGCATTGCAACCGAGTTTTCCTTATTATTTTAAATTAATATTTAAAGAGGTCTAATTTAAATGTTTATAAAAATTGAGATAATAAATAATAATTTACCAAAATATCAAGTTTTGCACATTAATAATTAAATACTAAGAAGTCTAAAATATTTAAATATATCTTAAATATTTAAGTAATAAGACAATGATAAAGCTTATTCAATACGGAAAAAAAAACTATAGTCTTAAAATCATTTTTATTATGAAGAAATTTATCTTAAATTTTGGACAGAATATATAATAGCATTGAAAATAAAGCCACAACACAATTAAAATTATTTATAATTTTAAAATTTAGAATTATAAATAATATAAAATATATATAAATACACTATATCTTGACTGTAGAAAGAGTATAACAGTGTAAAAAAACCTCGATTATCGTTTGTATAGCAAAGGTAATGGTAATAGATATATTATTAGTAAAAATATCTGCATTTAAAATTTCATTTACTACTATATCTAGAATTTTAAAATAGGATCTTGTATCTGTAAATCAATATAGATAAAATGGGTGTAATATAAAGCTACGGATCTTGATGTATCAAAGACAAATTTTTTCCATAGATAGTGTAATAAATATTAGATAGTTGATATATTTAAATATATATATATATATATATTTAAATATATCAAAGAATGGTTCATAGAAGAATGAGAGAATGGAATGATTACATCTTTAACGATTCGAAGGACTGACGAATAAATGGGACAAAAAAATCTGAGAATGGAAAGAAAAAGTTCAAAACATGAAAAATGGTATTCACATTATTCTGTTTCAATATAATCAAGGTCTATAAACAATTACTTGATTTTAATCTATAGATAATTACAGTTGAAGCTATGCTAATGAATCAAATTCAGTGAAGAATATTGTGGTTAAGAATTTTTAAATAATATTTAAAATATATATATATATTTTAGCATTATTTACAATATCCTGTTTTAAAAATAACACATTATATCTTAATATATTTTAGGAATATTTTCATAGACTATGTCATTGATTACAGGTGTCTCTCTCACATACAAGACATCGTGTTTAATCGCATTGCGTTTGCATTCGGATTATATATTTTATATTGAAGATAATTATATTTATTTGTGTTTCAATGAGAGACCTTGCAACAGTCTTAGTGTGGGAATACCAAGTGGTACAGACCCACAATCTGTAGAAAAAGATCACTTTTTTTTTTTTCTTCGTTCTTTTCTGTGGGAAGTTTTCTATATTTTCAGATATCTTACTGATAATAATTTAGTTCCTTTTTTTTTATTTCCATTAAGAGTATTGAATGTAAAAATAGTTCATTAGAATTATAGGGAATCAGCGCGCGACGCGACGTGGCAATTACGCGCGCTGTTTCGCTCTTCGAGTATAATGGCATGCTATGGAAAAAAATAAATTAAATCTTATTATTAAATGTGTAAAAATTATACTAAGTTATCTCGTTACTTTTCCTGTAAAATTTTTAATGCGTAAAAAAAGTGAGTTGCATATTATTAAAACATATCCTAGTTATTTTTATTATTTAATTGGTATAATTATCTTATTTAAAATATATATTTTTAATAGTCTTGAATTATATTAATAAGCACGACTTAACTTTTTCTACAGTACAACTTACATTCAACAAATTTTTCGATGTAATTACATTCATTAAAATTTTTATATAAATTAAAAAATAATAATAATAATCACAACAGATGGCGCCAAATACTTTATATAATTATTAATATATATATAAATATAATCAATAATTCAATTATAAATAAATTTTTATCCTAAAATTTTAATTCTATTTGAAGTATTAAAATAAATTTTAAACAATTATAATTTCGTATTATCAATTATCTAATTGAGGTAATTTCCAACAGATGGCGGGATATTAACATGTTAATCATCCGTAAAGTGGCTGTGACGTCAAACAACAGCTGCTAACAATACTAACTTATTAAAATGTTCACAGACCACACTGATGAAGCGATTTAATAAAAATAATGCAAAAGTAAGTAAAAATATTAAAATAATTACAAATCGTCTATATAAAATAATTAATTAACTTATATATAAACGTATATTTAATAAGTTATTTTGTTAAGGTAAATTATATGAATAATATAACACATAAATATCGAAATATGTAAAAACTTTTAAAACAGGTTTTATGCCAAGAAAGTAAACTTTGTTAAATAATTTTTATACAATTTTTTTTTTAATTATGTAAGATTTGATATTAATTATTTTTCTTTTTTAAATAAATTATACGATAAAATATAATTCTTCCTTTTACAAGTTGTAATAAAATAATTTAAAAAAAAATAATCGTCGGTTTAAATCGNATTATACTATATTGAATATTCTTTACACTTACACCTCTTGAGTACAGATTATGAAGTTAATTATTGTTTATTATAAAATTTAAATATTTTATCGCAATTGTATGTTATTGTTAGTCATATTTGTATTGTAGATATTGTTCGATTAAGTTTTTTTTAAAAATGGAAGTAAAATTTTCGTTAATTTAATCATGTTAAGTCTGAAGTAAATGGAATAAAGTATATAACACACAAAATTCTATTGTCTGAACAATTAAACTAATAAATACATTAATTAAACATAATTAAAAATGTGCTTAATTTATGATAATGATGATCCCTTTTTATATCTAGTTTATAGACTTTATAACTATCTTAGCATTGCTTGAGGGAAGCTAAGACATTAATTAAAGAAATTTTATTAACATTAAATAAATAATTAGATTGATCAATGTTTATAACAAATAATTAAAGTTTTAAGTAAAAAAAAAAAAACTGTTAAAAACTCAGTAAAAATACAAACAGGTAATTCAGTACGCTGCACCATTCAACGAATTAATTATGATAATTTCACAGTTTAAAAAAATACTTTGTTTTTTTTTAATGTTTTAGTTTTGAGTAATAAATTAATTTATGTCGTTCTTTCCTTTTTTTTGTTTTTTTGTTGTTATAATTACAAAATTTGTAGTGGACTGGATAGTCAAGGTTAAAGATCGAATTAACTCAGTGAAGAGGGTTGTCGAGAAGCTTGAATAATTTATTATTTCTTATCGTTAAATTTTGCAAATTAAAAACTTGTTTTCTTAGAATCTTACAAGGTAAAAAAAATGTTTAAAAAATAATTTAAAAAAAAAAGAAGCAGAGGGTGTTATAAATTACTTGAATATTCACCTTATCTAAAATTAACTATATTGCCTAAAAGAACGAGTTTGGAAATCTCGTAATGTAATTGACCCGTACAAAGCGAACTTTATACGAATTTTTCCTTGTGGTTAATATTAAGAATTATATTAATAAACACTTTTTAATATTGCTTAGATGAATCATGTCAATGGTACGATTTTACTAATGAAATAGTCTGTATCGAGTGTGACCCCGTAAAAGAATAAAATTTTATTATTGAGATGAATTATCTTCAGTCTTAGACCGTTTCGTTTTGGTAATTTTTTCTTTTTTTGTTCATTAGTTAAGCGGTAGTAACGCATATGTTTCTCATTTTTGCATCGATTGAGGTCAGCTTTGGTTGATTCACCCAGTTCTTAAACGTCCCAGCAGGCATAACGTGTGAAGTTTATTAACACTTTCTAACTTGCTCTATTTTTCTTGTGATAACGAATTGTGCGATTTCCGTGGATTTTATAATAAGGAATCGTTGAATACGTATTTGGAAGGATGTAATTTGGAGGTTGAAAGAGTGAATTTGTAAGGTTTATCGATAACTTTTCGGATTAATGTTGAATGTAAGTATTCCAATCGTTTGCAACTAGTTTAAAAGATTCTATATTTAATTTTATGAAAGTTTAAATCGTGCTGTAAGATTCATTACAAAGTTTACAAAAAATATTTTATAACATATAGAAAATTACTCTTTAGTTTATGGAAAATTTTTCTTTTAAATAAAAACCATTAGTTACTGTGATAAAGCTAATTATTTTTTAATTAATAGCATATGAAAAAGACTACTTATATAAATAAATATAAAATATGCATATTATATTGTATATTATAGTATGCATATAATAAATATACCCTTATAAATATACATAGAATAATTTTAACATAATACAATGTTTCTGTCTGATTTTTATGTAAAAATATTTATATTGTTTTTCAAATGTTTTTGAAACTGAAAATAATGCTTAAAAGTATACAGTATTTCAATCTACTATTAAATAGTTGTCATTCTTATACAAAATAAATAAAATTTAATGACGAATTGTATGATTTAAAATGTATTTTATTAAAAATACCAAAGATTATTTATAATGGAAATGATGATAAATTTTTAATTAAATTTTTAGAAATATTTAATGTACAGTATTTTACAATTCTCTCTCGCATCTCAGTTTATCGATATTTTTCATAAGTAAAGTTTTAATTAATGGATAACAATTTTATTATTTCCCAATATCTTTTGGTGAATAAGTGATTTTGCAATCGATTCAGTTCATTTTCTATTCCATTCAAGTTAAAATATATTGATATGAATTGTCTAAAAATAAAGTCAAGTAATGATTTGGAAATTATCCAGTTTTATATTTTGTATATGCGAAACGTTTTCCTTTCACCGTCATAGAGGAAACAACCTAGAGGTAGACTAATTTAATATTACCTTAGTTTTATTTTGGAATAAAATTTTAATAAATATTTAAATCATATAGTACCTCTTTTTTGTTTAAAACAAGAGGGAAGATACGATGATTTTTGATACAATGATTTTGTCAACTTCTTTTTTAATCAATAAAAATAGTTAAATAATACGTTGACACATTGGACATATTTTGCTATTGAACTTCAGAATTAAGCAAAACAAAAAAAAAAAAAATAGTTGTTTTCGCTATAAATATTTTAACAAAAATTACTAAACGAGTTCTTTTATAGAAATTTTCATATTAAAGTATGGCATGTGATATGTAGCGTGAATTGAAAATTATCAGTGCGAAGTAACTGCCTTCAGAAAATAATAAAAAATGAACTGAAAAAAAATTCGAGTTGCAATATAAATAATAATAATAATAAAATTACTATTTTTGTTGTTTAAAAAAAATTGTAGGTCTACTCTATGTTGTATTTATTGTTAGGAACGTTTTAAAGGTCAGCGTAACTGGAACAGATAGTGATGTAGAACTACTATAAAACTGTGAGATGATAATTAATCGAATAGTTGAAATAGTTACAAGAAATTTAATGATTGACACCTCTCCGCTCTAATCGAAAAGGTCGCAAAGTCATAAAATATGCACGAAGGCCGATAAAAGTAAACAACTTTTGCAATTCCCCCATCGATCTTGAAGTTTTGCAGTTTTTGTCTGTACACGTAGCCATACTTTTTAATGAAGTTTTTAAGGTTTTGGTATGTGGAGTTCTAAATAATTATTCCGGATATCCTTCTATAACTTCATATAGTATATTTTAATAGGTTAAGTATGAGAATATGATCTATTTTAAATATTATAAACATTTTTATGGATGATAAACACACGTTATATACATTTTTAAGTCATGCATTTAGGAAGTCACGTTTTACACTTAAACAAAGAGTTAGCCTCGTAAAAATGACTAAATACAGCTTTAGTTTTTTTAAAAACTGCCACCTTCGTTAATGATTTTTACGGTAATTTAAGTCGAAATGAAGTTCTATATTTTATTTACAATACTTTATTTTATCAAGGCTATGTTGCTAAACAACGATAGACGACTGTAGTTGGTATGTGCCGGAAATATGTACTAGAGAAGAAGTGACGGCGATAACCATTTCGTTTGTAACTTAAGTGCTTAGTTTCAAGCATCAATACACTTAGAAGTCGTTAAATTTCCTTGCTGTTTTTCTTTAGGAGGCGTACCGAATTGTGGTTTTCCTGTTGTTATTGAGAGGATTAACGTAAATTTCAATGCTCTTCCGACTTTTCGAGTGAGATTTAATGTTTTTTTTATATGTATAAAAAAATGTAATAAAATTCTTAATGCCATCACATATAATTCGATCTCTTTTTTTACGATTCTAACGAAAAATATATCTTAAGAAAATTAATTTTTCTAAAACAATACTCGATTAAAATTCTTACATACTGTAATTGAATCATTTTTAGTTTATAATTTTGGAATTGAATCTATGTAAATTTCTGATCAATTTGTTAATAAATGAAACGACAATCTAATTTAAAAAGTGCAGTTTTTAAGTTTTTTTGGTCTTCAAATTTTGTTTTTTTTTTTACGCTTTCCCAAATTCATTTAAGCCAATATTGTAAAGTTTTATATTAAGGACTGAATAAACATTAAAATTAACTACATTGCCTGTCTATGTACCTGTCTCGAACCAACAGCACCTGGTTGACCCTGAGAGAGAACGCCATGGATGTCGTCAAGGTCATTCGTCCTGACAGGTGGAAGAATATTCTTGTTATAATTCTGGATTCATGCAACAGATGGCGGCAAACTGTAAAGGAAGATATTTGAAAAACAAAACAAAAAAAAATATGCTATTGTGTTTGTTAGGAAACACAACATTCTTCTTTTTATATTCTGATATTAGAGAAACTTGTGCTGAGTGTTTTCATCTCGTATGTAAAGAACTTTTTCTAGTGTATTTTGGGAATTTTACATACTTTGAAATGTCTTCTTCCGTGTTTGATATCTTTATTTTATTTTTTACAAACTTATTCATCGTATGTAAGGAGTTTGTCTTCTAATTTGATGATTTTTTTTAATCTTCTGTTTGTGTGCGTGTATGCACTCTTATAATTTCTGGCAATGTTTTTTTTTGGTAGTCTTTTTTTTTTATTCGGATAGATAATAAACTGTATACATTAAATATAGATTTGTTTTACATTATCTACTTTATGATTTATTTATAAATGTTAAATGTTGGCAGTAACAAATAAAGGGCGGCGATATATTTTAAGGCACACAGTTAACAGTGTTAAATTAACTCTCTTTTCTATTTTCAGATGTATATAAATAAATTTCACTAATATATATTTATACAATAACACTTATATTCCAATTATTGAAGATAATTGGAATATATGTTCTTTTTTTTCTTCCTGTATAAACGTTTTCTAACGATTTTCTATCGTATCAGTTTCTTGAATGGTACAAATAAGTTTATATATTTTTTTACGGATAAAAAAAAAAACACATTAAAATATAGCCACTGCGTTTACTAATATGCAATTACGAAGCAGTTAAAAAAGATTTATTTTAATGTAGATCATATTTTCCAGTTGTAAGGTAATTTACATACTTGCGTGTGTATGGAGTGATCCAGATTTTTATAATTTCTAAGGAAGTTAAAATGTTTTTACTTTGAATAAATTATGCACTAGAATTTACAATTATTTAATATGAATGAAAACTAGTTTATAGTCTATTTGATATATATATATTTTTTCTTTTCCTTAAATGCGCTATATTCACCAAATATAGTTGCATGAGTTTTTAACGTAAAAAATTGTGAATGAATGCTATCTTTTATCGTAAAAATACAAGTTTTATATGTCGATAATAAGTAATTTTACGTTATACTCAATATTGACATCACTGAAAAAGATTGATGACTTTAGTTTAATTCGATGTAACATAGTTTCATAATGGAAAGGGATTAAATGAAGCGTTTTACGTTATACCTATCAGCATCTTTCTATAATTGTGCGATGTAAGACGAATTTTATAAATCATTTATGATAGATGGTGACAAGGAAATTGCTGCATGTGAACAGGTATTTGATCTGATCTAACTCGAGTTGATTGTGTCCATTTTAATAAGAACCAATAGAATCCAATGATAAAAATTGACAGAGATAATATAAGAGATTACACGAGTAACCAAAAAATTGGCAGAATTTCAATTCCTATAAAACTAGCAGTGTATTTGCATAAAGTACTTGAAGTTAGCGAGGGAGTGAAGTTGGCAGCATGTCAAGAACTCGAGGTGGGAAAGGAGGAAAAAAAAAACCATTATGCGGAACAGCGTGGTCAGGGATTTATTTAATATGTTGCTTATAATTAGCAGGTTTAATTGATAAAAATTTATTATACATAATCTGCGAGTAAAAATGGTATCAAAATTATTTTTAGCACGATAAAACCAGTTTCTGTTGTAAATGGAATGTTTTTTGTTGTTGTTGTTAAATTTTTAGTAAATTACCGTAATGGTCTTTTAAAAGAACATTTGAAAACGTACACACTTATAAAAGGAATATATTTTATTGTGTAATTTGTTGACTGTGTAGTGACGATAAACATATTTTAATCATTTCGAAATTTATTATTATTTTCAATTTTATTTTTAATATTATCTTATTTTGTTTACTAGTAAAGTTTTGACTTAACTCGACTTTATCATTAACGTATTATGTAAATCGATTTTGGAAAATTGCATAAATTTAACGCATCTTTTATTAAGGCTATTTTTAAAATATATTTGAAATAAAATCGATTTTATTGTAACATTTTTTTTTTACTGGTGAATAGTTTCCTTAATTTGTAAATTCCACTTCAGTAGAAACGAAATCGAAGATTTTTTTCCCCTTTGTTTGTTCGACATTGAAGTAATGAAAGTTTTTTTTTAATAAGTTATAAATGTTTCTTTAGAATATTTGTTGTTCAATTGATTTAGAATAACTTTTTCACATTGAAATAAGTTATCCATCTTTTTCTAACTTTTTTTAGATAGCTGCTATGAATTTTAAAATAACATATTTAGTATATACCATCTTCAAACAGTACAAATAAAATACTAAATAAGATAAGATACTATATATATATATATATATATATATATATATATATAAATGTGAGGCTATTGTACTGGAGATATTTAGTTTGATTTCAAATCGCATAAATTGCATAATTTAATTAATAAAACAATAAGAAAAGAGGTTAAAGTTGATTAAGGATATTTACTCTGGAGTAAATGGCAATGCCACATAACGGACTCGTTTGAAAATGACAACTAAACTGCGCTATAAGAAGGAAAATAAATCTTTTGTTTCGTTCGTACACTTCTGTTTTCTTTTTTTCATAATCTAAGCGAAAGGTCAAGCTGTCGTATACCATGTCACAAGAACTATTTACTATTTCGAGAGGCCGAGTAAATACTTTCGGTAGCCTACATGCCGGTTGAGTTCATTTCTTCAATGGATAAGAACCGAATATATAATTACTTGATTGTATAACCGGTTCTCACGGATGATCGGACATCGAACTGAATCACGTGACCGCAGTCACCAACATCGTGTGACATCTTAAAAATCACATGCTTATGCCATCCGAGTAAGATGCAGTTAAGCTAGTAGGAAGAAATAGGGGGGAGGGAAATGTTTTGAATGTAGAAAAGTGCCGCAGTTTGCTTGTTTGTTTTTGTGAGCAGGAGGAACGGGTGATACTTCTTCCACATTATCATGCTAATTAGCGTCGAGGAGAGGTAGAGCGCTTGCTTTTATCTTCGGACGAATTTAGAAACCGGTGAGCACCAGTGACGTCAGCTGTTCCATTCGAGTGGATTCATTTCCCCTCCATTCTTTTCACTGAAAAAAATACTAACAAAAAAAAAATATATATATATATATATATATTAGACATGGAAT
>NW_019386162.1:0-82921 GCF_000671375.1 Centruroides sculpturatus | reverse complement strand
AATGGTTAAACTGTGATGTTTTGTTTATGTGTATATATGTCTTCCTATTTATTTTCTACTTCGAATTGCACCATGTGTTGTGGCGCAGTATAGCCTGTATGGCTTTTGTGCCAATGAAAGTTAACCAACCAACCGTTTCAGCCTTTCTTAGTCGCGTCCGCGCTTCGCCTTTTTCGCCCGCGCTTCTCCCTCCGGATGCCGCCTTTTCCCTGGTCGCTCCCCTCTCCTCGCATACCCTCGTCCCGTACGCGCCTGTCGATGTGCCCGTCCGTTCATGCAGTTGTAGCCGCTCCCTTTCTGACGTCCGGCTTTTCCGGTCGAGCCGTCGCGTGTCGTTTTCGGCCCGCCTCCATTGCTTTTCTACAGTCGTATCTGCATTGTATACTAACAATTATTATTATTATCGATAACTTGTAATAATCGCCGCAAGTGTGATAACGCTTTGATGCATTCGTAATAATAAATGCGGAAAAAAAAAACATTTTCCACATATCTCCGGTAAGGTGGGCATACACGCTCTTATTTCCGCATTTATTGACATACCGGCGCCCGACCGAACGTTTATACTTACTTATACGTGCATTTGACATACGTATTTATTTATTTCGTTATAATAATAACGAGGAAAAAAATTTTTTTTCACATATCTTTCGAAAGGGGGCCATCACTCTACCGGACACTTTCTATTCTACTAGTTATTCACTTCTGCTTTCATAAAATTATTGCGGCAAATATTCAATTACTCGTCTAGATATTTTTAAACAATGTAATTTTTATATTTTAACGATATTAATAGTAATAAGAAACAAAAAAATAAATAAAAATAAAGCGACCGTCGTCGAGTAGTCCCATCAGGGGGCGTAAATATTCTCACATTTACTTATATATTTACATATATATATGTATGTATAGATAATTATTTTTATATTTGCATTTATACGTTTCGGCCCGCCGAACATAAATTTTTTTATTGCCTAGCGACATCATAAATGATTTCTTTATATTATTACATATTATAATATATACGATAAATAACACACGTTTTACGGATATTCCGCAAGGGGCCTTACATAGTTATTTACGTATCGGCGCACGACCGAACGAATAAATTCACAAATGTACATATACATATATTCATATTTGCGATTATTACGTTTTCATCTACCTAACATATTTATTAATCGTCTAGATATTTTTATACGATGTAATTGTTATATTTTAATAATAATAATAATAAGAAAAAAAAATTAAAAAGAAGGAAACCTTCATCGATTAGTTCCGTGAGGGGGCGTAAATACTCTCGCATTCACTTATATATTTACATATATATATATATATGTAAAGTTAATCATTTTTAAATTTGCATTTGTACGTTACGGCTGGACAAACATAAATTTTTTTCTTTTTTTTTATCGCCTTGCGACATCATAAATGATTTCTTTCTATTATTACAGATTTGAATAAATACGATAATTAACACTCGTTTTCCGGATCGCCCGCAAGGGGGAGTACTTGTTTATTTACGTATCGGCGCCCGACCGAACGGATTAATGTACACATGTATATATTTTTATGTTTCCGATTATTACGTTTTCATCTACCTAACATATCTATTAATCGTGCAGATATTTATAAACGATGTAATTCTTATATCTTAACGATAATAATAATAATAAAAAACAAAAAAATAAATAAAAATACAGAAACCGTCGTCGATTAGTCCCGTAAGGGGGCGTAAATATTCTCGCATTCACTTATATATTTACATCTATATATATGTATAGTTAATTATGTTTATATTTGCATTTGTACGTTTCGGCCTTGCCTAAGATATTTTTTTTTTTATTTTTATCTCCTTGCGACAATATAAATGATTTCTTTCTATTATTACACATTAGAATAAATACGATAAATATCACACGTTTTCCTGATATCCCGCAAGGGGGCGTACATATTAATTTATTTATCGGCGCCCGACCGAACGGATTATTTTACACATGTATATGTTTTTATATTTGCGATTATTACGTTTTCAACTACCTAACATATTTTATTAATCGTCCAGATAATATTATCTGTATCGTCAAGATAATAATATTTCGTAATAATAACAACGAGGATTAAAAAAAAACATTTTCCACATATCTCCCGTAAGGGGGCCTACGCTCTCTTCATTCCGCATTTATTGACATATCGGCGACCGAACGAACGGATATACTTATTCATACGTGCAATTATGTATTTCTATCTACACATATAAAAATTGATTTCCGTTTATAATAATACTAAAAATATTTATTTCATTACAATAACAACGTGGAGAGAAAGAATTTTTTCCGCGTATCTCCCGTTAGGGGGCCAACACGGTCTTCTTTCCGCATTTATTTACTTATCGGCGCCCGAACGAACGGATATACTTATTTTTGCGTGCACTACTGTATTCTAATCTACAAATATCACAATTGAATTCCGTTTATAATATTACTAATAATAATTATTTCGTTATAATAATAACGAGGAAAAGAAAACAACATTTTCCACATATCTCCCGTTAGGGGGTTAACACGCTCTTCTTTCCGCATTTATTTACATATCGGCACACGACCAAACAGATATACTTATTCGTACACATATATTAATATGTTTTTATTTTTTGTATGTTTACCTTTTATGCTAGTAAACAACAGAGAGACGAGTCAGTCGTCTCTCTATTGTATATTAACAATTAATATTAGTAGCGATACCTTGTGTTAATAGCTGCAAGTCTGATAACGCTTTGATGGATTCTGTAATATTTTATAGAATCCGTCATCGCGGACCTAACCTTGGTCGACAGGAAAAAAATTCCTGTCGGCTGAGGGCTTGTCCGCGGCTGAGGCCGGCGCGGCAACGCGTACCGGGACGGCGACCGCCGACAGCCTCTCCGTCTCGCGACGGCCTTTAAGTTCGCGCCGCCAAAAGTAAAGGCCGGAACCCGACGACGTAAGCGTCCTTCGATAACCGGAGACGTCCGCTGCGTGTTCCTAAATAGTCCTTGCCCGACTGACGCACGTGCGCGTCGAAAACAACGCATAATCGTGACAAAGGCGAATCCGTAGATTCGAACTCCGAACGATTTCGGGACGTCGCTAAGGACACGGATTTACGCTCGCGAAATCAAACGGGACATGATATGAGTTTTGTAACAGGCCAACCTGGCCACAGTGTCTGTTTAGAAAAATTAAAAATAAATATTAAATGTCAAATAGGTGTTTAATATGAAAATAAAACTTTAGTATGGATGTAGTAGTCTTACATATATATGTATGTATGTATGTATGTATGTTGAAGGAAACCAGTGTATTTCGAGAAAAATGATAAGACTAATTAAATTAAAATAAATATTAAAAACAACTGTAATATGGAAATAAAATTTTTATATGTGTAAGGTAGTAGCGTCATTTACAGTATTCATACCTACTCTATCCTGATGCGATCAAATTGTATATATTAAATTTTTGTACCAATCGTATGATGCCGGGAAGTTTAAATTCGATTTACATCGACAGTTGGACGTCTCAAATATCATTTTTATATTATTTTTCTGTATTTTATTGTAATTTCTCGCGACCTGATAAATATAATCCGATAAAATGGTCGATAAACTGACTTCTGGTATACATTCCACTTTTCCTGGGAACTCCATAAGTACATTCATAATATTTCTTTAACTGCTGTACTCGTCTTTTACAACTGCAACACGATCTCTAGGGACAACACCGGTCGTCTTTCACTGTCAAGGGGGTAGCGAATAATGTAATTATGATTTCGTGAAAGTGTTGGCCGTTATCCGAATCGGAATATCTTACAGTTACAATAATCAGAGTAATAGCAGGATGGGAAACCTTCCCGTAAATATGTCAGTTCATAAAACATTTGAACTGACACGTTCAAACAGTAGTCACTGAAGGTATAAACTATTTTCCATGACAGCAGCAGCTACATCCAAATTAAGTACAAATGATATAATTATGTTTATGACGTGATATTCCTGTTTCTAGACTAATTTCGAAACAAACGTTTTATAAATATATACATATACATATATTATAACAATTTTAGACATGCTGTGTTACGTAAGTGCCCTCAACGGAATTTTATTTACTTACATATAACGTGAATTATACGATAAAGAAATTTATAATCAATCATACGTATTACATGTAATAATTTAACCTCAATTCATACGTTTTAGAAATCATTTAAATAAATAAACATTTTGTTAAATTAGAAAAGATACAAGAGAAAGAAATGATAATGCAAATGTTTAATAATCATTTTTTGATGAAATAAGATATTTATTGCTAGCCGAATACAATAACGTATTCGTCGTTTTAGATTAAAATGTTACACGTATGAGGTTATGTTACGCTTCGCGGTTATAATTTCTAGGGTTATTTTGCTTGTTTATAAACGTGAACATTACTCTATATGTGTGTATATATAATATATAACATTTTATATATATATAGCATTAATTACAACAATAATAACTACTTTACAGGTTATAAATTGTTACTATACTATTGTTTAATTTAATTTATTTGCAGACAACGGATTCAGAGATCGGAAAACGATAACATCCTCTCTCTCTATCTAGCAGTATTTCGATTCTCCGGCAACAGATGGCGCCACGTGTACTTACATTCACAAACAACCCTTTTACGCGATACATTAATATTTTTTACATATCCATCAATAATGACAATAATTAATAATTATTGTAATAAAATTTATATCGTGTATCAACGGTTATTATCAGTTTTTTTAAATAAAATCTTTTTCGGAAAAACAATTGTTTTATACGCTAATTCGGATCGATGGCGATAGATGGCGCCACGTGTACGTACATTCACAATCAATCCATCCGTGCGGTACATCGTTATTATTCACTCGCGTTAATTGCAACAACAATTGTTATAACAATTAATATTCATACGAACGATAAATGGTGACCGCTGCACGATTAACTGCATGTTTTATTTTTATGTGTGGATAAGCCCTCTCTCTCTCTATTTATAGCAGTATTTCGATTCTACGGCAATAGATGGCGCCACGTGTACATAAATTTACACATCTTCCGTTCGAAAAAGAGTTAAGTAGGAGTAATAATATTAGGTTCGTGTTAACACTTATTCGCAATGATAACGTTTAATCACTGTAATCGTGTAATTGAATATTGTTTTCGAATCCTTCGAAACCTATTTTGCCATATTTCAACCCGTCGCCCTTAGATGGCGCCACCTATTCATATACATATAATTGTTATATGCGAAAAAATGGTAGGTGTTTGTAATAACATCAATTGCATCGATTACTCTTAATCGAGGTATGTGAAATAAAAGTACTTTACATTCAAACCATTTCAAATACAGTTTTTTCATTTCTCCTGTGTACGAAGGCAGACGTTACATGAAAAAAATGTCTTCGCATATTTAGTGTAGCGCTAGTCGACAAGCGATGGCCGTAATGCATTTCTACAACACCTTACATACGTTTTACTTCGCGGTGTGTTCCGAAATACAGGCCGAGCGGTTAGGTTTATATGTCCCATTACACTCGTTCCCACCAAGCCAGTCAACAGATGTGGGATAACAGGCGGTAGACGGATAACTGCAACCGAAGTGAAGCAGCATTGTTCCGGGTCAGCAACGGTGCGACGCCTGTGGACGGACCATTATCCAGCAAGACCGGAAGCGCGACGTGTTCGCCGATCACATAGAATAAACCTACAACATTTATACCAGTACATGTGCAGTTGACAGTGGCAGAGTCCCCCGAAACGTCTGATAACAATAGGTTTCCAGTATGAACACACATTGCTACACTACACACTAGGCCTGTGATTAGTGACCACTCATCAAGCGAAAGGCCGGAGAAGAATAGCCTGCAGCAAGGAAAACCGACACGGTGTCCAGCAGCAGAGTGCGCGGACGTTGCTGCATACGACGGTACAAGATTGCGGTTTAGGTGCGTGTCCGTTCTTGCCGATACTAGCAACGGCGTTCGATCGCGTAATTCATATATATATCAGGCGGGAATGATGATCGGCTGCGACATAGAGCTCGGTTTATTACTTACTACCTGCCAACGAACTGCAGACTCCAGACTGGACAGGGAGCGATAAGGCATTCGCTGAAATCATTCTACGTTTGCTCGGCTTTGCTCACACTGTTGAAATTGGTTAGGGGAACCATACAGACCCGGGAAGGCAAGAGCGCCACGAGATGCGAGGTAATGATGTTACAAGTCGAAGAGGGAGATAATACGGACAGTTTTAAGAACGAGTACAACTCACACCTTACGTAGGCCCAGTCGAAAACAAGGAAATACACAGAGAGTTACCAGGTGAAAAGCCTCCAGACGTCCTTGGAGCCTGAAGTTCGGGGTAGAGATGTGAAGATTAAGAATTCGCCATTGATATGTCGGAACGAGGCTATACTGTTCAGTATCTTAAACTTTAAACGGCCGTACATTAAAGAGTGCAACTCACACCTAATATACTCACTGTCGACAGGAAGGAGAGACAAACAATAGCTGTACGGCCTCCAGACGTCGACAATTCACGTGCCGCCTCCAGTTTGGGTTTCACGACGTGGAAACGGAAGAGTCAGATTTTGGCGAACGCTACGTCACAACGATGCAAAAGAGTTTAGTATCGTAAACGTTAAGCACGGAAGAGTCAGAATTAGGCAACGCTATGTCGAAACGATGCAAAACAGTTTAGTATCGTAAACGTTAACTGCGCGAACGAAACAAGATACTGTATTCGGAGATACGCCGCCTCGACTGCAATCGGTTACTTATAATTAAATTGCCGTACTGTCTGGTAGGTTCTACGGCGTTGGTTCGACGAGTTCCGATTACATGCGTCGATAAGGGGACGCTGGGACATCGCCGAAAACATTAGCTAGCCCTGGTCAGCCGGAGGAGAGGGCTGGGACGGTGTTGTCAATTGGAAATGCAAACAGTGCCGATCAACATGGTCTAGGCATTTCAAAGCGAACGATGTCGAAGTAGAAGATCGACAGGGAGTAAGGGTAGTGTGCCTTTGCACGGTGTCCGAAAGCAACGCCTAGGTGTCGGTTTGCCCGTATAGCCGCAGACAGAGAAGCGACAGAAGGAAGGCCTGTACCGACTCGATCAGTGCAGTTGTTCCGAGACGTTTACGAAGTTGTGGAACAGACAAAGTGTCCCAGAAGGGCTCATATTGTATCAACTAGTCCCTATGCGAGGGCACATAAAAATTTGACTAGTCCCTATGTGAGGGCTCATATGCTTTACGTATTTAGTGTAGTCTGTATGAAATTACCAAAATTGATTATATTAGTAAGTATTAGTTGTTAGTATAGAGCAGTGCTGAGGTTAGCACTGGTAAGTTAGAGTGCTACCAGCTTAGGCTAAATGCATACAAGGCAAAAGCCAGTACAGTAGAACCTCGTAAACTCAGCCTAATGTGGACCGAAGGGTGGCCGAGTTTGTGAAAATGCCGGGTTATCGGGAATGGGGTTAAAAAAAATAAGTACGAGTGTTTCCTCAGAAAATACTGTACTGTACTTGTATGTATTGTTTACTTGAGAATATAACAGAGAATAAACTGCCCAAATACCCTTAAACAAAGGAAAACTACGTACTTTATGAAGGCTACGTACTTTACTACATGAAAATGAAAATTAATGAATACACTGTGTACAGTAATTTACCTGATAAGACAGACCTCAGAAAAATACTTTATGAGAGCTTTTATACTTTTATAAAGCTGTCTATAATGAAAATTAATTAACTAAGGATTTTTTTGCCCTGCCAGGGTGTGGACGAGTTATCCGGAGTGCCGGGTTATCGAGGGCCGAGTTTTCGAGGTTCTACTGTAATAAAATTTAAAGCTAATGTTTAGGTGGCAGTTTTTAATGCTAAGTATATGAATTTTATTATTGAATGGTCGCTCAGGTTAATTTCATTTCATTACGTTTATGAACCAGGTGTTAAATTTATTTGTTTTAACCGTATTATTATATTTAAAAACTTTGTTAAGGACACATGAGCTTACTTCATTAAGTTTATTTTAAACTTTTACGGCATGGTTCGTCGACGTTTTCTTTGTGCCGGCCCTTCTCTCTCCTCTGCCTTTCTATTTTTACTGAAAAAAACGAAACGGTTCGTGAATAATATGTTCCGGCTCGAAACGAAACTCGTGCGCTTCAACCGGTTTGTTTTGTTCTTACTTGTACCTGTTATTATTCGACTCTTCCATTACGTCCGAGTCGTCGGAAGATATTTCGATAATGACTTCTTTTGATGTTGACGACTGCTCAAAGGTTTTTCGTTTTGTGGATTTTTCGAACTCGTCCAGCTGTCGGAAAAAGAACCGAATTATGCACGGGTTGGATTGTGCCGCCGAACACGTATGCAACGTTTTGCATCGTGTCGGCCCACCCGTATTCATACTTACTCTGGCCTGGAGGGACCTATTGCGTTCCCGTTCGTATTTCAGCTCTGTCCGCAGCACCTCCACGTACTCGGGCTCATAGCCCCCAGGCTCTGTATCATAGCACTGCAGAGAAACGAAACGACATTGTTAGCGAACCGTTCGTCTATCGAAATGGCGGCTGTCCCGACCCGAAACGAATACAACGACAACTTACGTGATTGGGTCGGCGGTCTCGTCATTGCCCGAAATAAGTTCTTGTAAAGCTGTAAACCAGAAGGTAAGGGTTACTATGCGTCAGCTCGACGTATAATGAATAATTTGCGCAAAATTTATACTTACCGGCCTCGAAGGCGTCCATTACTCCAGCTCGATGCAGTATTTCAAAAATTCTGTCGACTGCCTCAGGTTGGGATAGGTTTTCCTGTAAGAGAACGAAAACAGTTTTTCAAAGTGTTACGAGTCTTACTCTGATACGTCCGAAACTGTTTGCAAAGTAAAGTGATCGGCATCACGACCGAAACGGCTACTCACATGCATGGATTCGTCTGAAGACGATACTTCAACTATTTCGTCGCTCATCTTGTTTCGTCCAACAAGTATACTGGACTATCGCTGCAATTCCTTCCTTTTATGCTGACGCTATCGCGTCCGAAAATGCAAATCCTATGTCAGTGCCACTACGCGGCGTGCCGAAGCAAAATTCGCCGCGCCACGACGCGCCGATCGGCCGCCCGTCTGTCGGAACCCTCTTTTCGCTCTGAAATGTCGACAACCATACACACTCGTTCGTTATTCTGTCGCGTTACCCTCTCACCTCACGACCCTCCGTCGGACCCAGTTACATCCGGCCGCCTTACTATTTCCGGCTATCCTCGTCGGTCCGTCGCGTCGCCAGTTTCGGCCGCCTCCTCCCTCCGGATGCCGCACTTTTCCCATGCGGCACGCATCCATTGACATCAGCTGCTCACCTGCCCGTGTCGACGGGCCCCTCCGTCTCCCTCCCTTACCGTTCGACTCATTTCCCGTTTCAGCCTTTCTTAGTCGCGTCCGCGCGTCGCCTTTTTCGCCCACGCTTCTCCCTCAGGATGCCGCCTTTTCTCCCGTAGCTTCCCTCCCCTCGCATCCCCGTCCCGTACGCGCCTGTCGATGTGCCCCTCCGTTCATGCAGTTGCAGCCGCTCCCTTTCCGACGTCCGGCTTTTCCGGTTGAGCCGTCGCGTGTCGTTTTCGGCCCGCCGCCACCGCTTCTCTACAGTCGTCTCTCTATTGTATATTAACAATTATTATTAGTAGCGATAACTTGTATTAATCGCTGCAAGTGTGATAACGCTTTGATGAATTCATAATAATAAATGCGGAAAAAAAAACATTTTCCACATATCTCCCGTAAGGGGGCCTACACGCTCTTCTTTCCGCATTTATTGACATATCGGCGCCCGACCGAAAGGATATACTTATTTATAAGTGCATTTATGTATTCTTATCTACACATATCACAAATGATTTCCGTTTATAATAATATTATTAATTATTTCATTATAATAATAACGAGGGGAAAAAAAAAAACATTTTGTTCATCAAACCGTTCAATCATTAACCGCTTAAAACTATCGTAATCGCTTACTTCTTTCGTTTTAACGTCGCGTCGTGCGAAATCCCGTGCAACTCCTGTGAGTTTGCATCGTGCAATGCTTAGGCACTGCCGAGAAGTCCAACCAGCCAGACTAGCTATTTCGTCTAACGTCTCGAAAAAGTCCGTTACGCGTCCATCTTCTCCGGAAAATGCCGGTAACATCCCCACGAAAGCCGAAGCTGATCCCCCGAAACCGCTCGTTCCTCTAGAGCGCGACTGTGCGTCTGTCTCTGCGTCCATTTGTCTAGCCCCACTTTTCTTTTTCCAACGATTTTGCGAGTTTTTTCGGGCTCCTCACCCACTTTTGCAAAAAAATTTTTTTTTTTTTTTTTTTTGTATGGGACTTCGAATCCCGCTTAACTGACACCAGTGTGGGGTTTTAGGAAGCCCTTGTGTGAGTTGGAGACACCTGTGTGGGGTTTTAGGCCCTTAGAGGGGGGTGAAAAAGGTTACAACCCTCGCTTTACCCGTGATCTGTCAGGATGACACGAGAAAGCCTTTTCCGTATGGGGGTCGCGGTTTGCTGGACGCAAAGACTCACACAGAGACCGTATTTACCAATTCAACGCGTTTATTTGGATTAGAAAACATGCTTACAATGCGTTACACTTGTCGGATCTTCGATATGCGTCCGTCCAAGACAGTTCGTCGAATTGTCCGTAGTTGTACTTGTTGTCCGTAGGTTCGAGGTTCGTCACACACACCAAAAATCCCGGGAGGAGAAAGTTCGTCTCCTCACTTGCCGTGGAGGTCTCGGGAAGTTTCGCTGTTTTTCTGGAGCTGGAATCCTTAGTCCTCTTCTTCGGAAAAATCTGAGTTGATCCGTCCTCGGGGACTGTCAAAGTTCCTAACAGCTTCTCAAACTCCCAACCTCCTCGTGTCCTTGGGACCTCGGCCTTTTATAATCTTTTCCCTCCCGAAATCCCGAAGTTTTGGTTGGTCCGAATGTTGGTCCCGGGTCTGTTGCCAGGGACGCGATTCGGGCCGAGGGGTCGCCGAGTTGACCCCGTCGGGGCCGTTCTCCTCCGGAGTCGGGTCAAGCCCTCTCCCGGATGACGGTCTCGTAAATTGTCACCTAATGTCTATTTTTTGGTCCCGGAGAGGAGGAAGCTGTTTCAGCCACCGCCCCTTCCACAGGAGTGTCAGCAGGACCTGCTTTGAACTCGATGTAAGGTGACCGTCCAAAGTTTCCCCGACAGTCGATCCCTCAATCCTTCTCACGATTGACGACCGTGAATCTGTCAATTAGGCCTGGAATGCGACAATTAAATCGTCTCGCACCCCGTTCCTTGGTCACACCGGTCCTATTTACGTAATAAGTCACCGATATATTGACTTTAGCTCGACAGCCGGTTTCCGTCCGAGGGGGGGTGTGGTCCCGGCCTCACATAATCAAGACTCAAAGTGGTGAGCCGGACGTGACCACAAGAACTTATTTACCCAATTCTGTGAGTATTTATATTATATATTTACGTCATGAGCAAGAGCGAAGACCCCATCAAGGTAGCACGTGTATCGGTGAAAATTCCACCATTCTTTTGGAGAAAGAACGTTAGAGTATGGTTCACACAGGTGGAATCACAACTTGCTGTCTCTAATATCACAACAGAGGTTACGAAATACCATCATATACTAGGATCACTTGACTGTGAAATAGCTGAATTGGTCGCCAATCTAATATCCCAACCGTTGACAAGCACACCCTACACGGGCCTAAAAACGAGATTAATCGACAAGTTTGAAGAATCTGAAAGTAGGAAGGCAAAAAAATTACTCCTAGAAATTGAGCTAGGAGAGAAAAAGCCCTCAGCACTATTAAGAGAAATGCGGGCACTTGCCGGTACACAAGTAACGGACAAATTCCTTAAAACGCTCTTTCTACAGAGGTTGCCTAACAACGTGCGTTCAGTTTTAGTGACCAAGCAAAACAGTCTCCATACCTTGGCCGCTATGGAGATAATCATTCGTAATTNTTTTAAATTTTAAATATTAAATATTATATATTTAAATATTAAGCTTAAACATTAAATAAAACAGATAGTTTTGAATAGGTTACATTATACCTTATGATATGTATTGATAAAAGAAATAATTTAAATTAAAATTTTTTTTTATATTTAAATTGTCATATAATAAATAATAAATATATAAAAGTAATTTATTATTTTTTATTACTAGCCTTACACGTAACATTCTAACAAAAATATAAAAATGCAAAATTTGCCGATTATCAAAACCGATTAATCGGGAAAATGGCCGATATGGCCGATTACCGATTACTTACCGATTAATCGGTGCATTCTTACTTGTCACCAAAAGAGACCCGGAAATTCTGATGTTATCACGTGACCTCAGAATAAAAGATTTAATAAATATAGTTTTAATAGAAATAAATCGTACAAACTTTTTATTCCAAAGCTTAAAGACTCCTCTAAGTAATATATAAATAGTATTCGATAATTTTTACTTTTCCGGCTGTTATATATAACAAAGGGAAAGTGTAGCGCTCAGTCAAGAATTGACACTTTCCAAATAACATCACTGCAAAAGACACGTGCTACTGTTTACAATATTATCTTGTAAAGCAGTGGTTCTCAACCAGGGGTACGNCCGGTTTCCGTCCGAGGGGGGGTGTGGTCCCGGCCTCACATAATCAAGACTCAAAGTGGTGAGCCGGACGTGACCACAAGAACTTATTTACCCAATTCTGTGAGTATTTATATTATATATTTACGTCATGAGCAAGAGCGAAGACCCCATCAAGGTAGCACGTGTATCGGTGAAAATTCCACCATTCTTTTGGAGAAAGAACGTTAGAGTATGGTTCACACAGGTGGAATCACAACTTGCTGTCTCTAATATCACAACAGAGGTTACGAAATACCATCATATACTAGGATCACTTGACTGTGAAATAGCTGAATTGGTCGCCAATCTAATATCCCAACCGTTGACGAGCACACCCTACACGGGCCTAAAAACGAGATTAATCGACAAGTTTGAAGAATCTGAAAGTAGGAAGGCAAAAAAATTACTCCTAGAAATTGAGCTAGGAGAGAAAAAGCCCTCAGCACTATTAAGAGAAATGCGGGCACTTGCCGGTACACAAGTAACGGACAAATTCCTTAAAACGCTCTTTCTACAGAGGTTGCCTAACAACGTGCGTTCAGTTTTAGTGACCAAGCAAAACAGTCTCCATACCTTGGCCGCTATGGAGATAATCATTCGTAATTCAGACATTTGTTCCACCAGTGGTGCAACCGCACACCAAACAGATCGGCTCTCTTGTTTCGAGAAAGCTGTATCAGAACTTGCCATTTTGATCCACGTGTTACGAGCACATTCTCCATCATGCTCAGAGAGACGACGACGCTCTCCCAGTCCAAATGTACTGGGTTATAATGTTTGTTGGTATCACTTCAAATTCAAAGCTAATGCCAGGAAGTGCACCCCACCTTGTTCTCTTAAACGTGCCATCAAGGAAGCCTCGGGAAACGACTAAGCTATGCTCTCTCTACCACTGAGAGGGGTGGGGAGAAAACATCCAATAGCTTATTTTTGATACTACCACTGGTCACAGATTCCTGGTAGACTCGGGGGCAGACATCTCTGTCTTACCTCCCACCACCCTAGAAAAACGACATATCAGTAATCGTCAACTTTATGCAGCTAATGGCTCCGTAATACCTACATATGGGGAGCGCCTGCTTAAACTTGATATTGGAATCCGACGGACGTTTTGCTGGCCATTTATCTTAGCGGACGTACAACACCCTATTATAGGAGCAGACTTTCTAAGTCACTTTGGCATTCTTGTGGATTTAAAGAATAGGTGCTTGAGAAATAATCTCACTCACTTGGCAATCCCAGAACTACCACCGCCACTAATCAGCAAACTGTGCTAATGGTATCACCCGAACAGAAGTATTCCAAGCTTCTTTCGGAGTTTCCCAACCTCTTGAAGGAACAACCTACATACCAACAAGTTAGTGACCATAACGTTTACCATACAATTGTCACGACAGGAGCTCCAGTTACTGCTAAGCCGAGACGACTCCCTCCTCATAAGCTTGCACAGGCAAAGCTGGAATTCCAACAGATGATAGACATGGGAATATGCAGGCCCTCCAAAAGTTGCTGGTCCAGCCCTCTACATCTTGTTCCAAAGAAGGACGGCTCATGGTGTTCTTGTGGGGACTATCGAGCCTTGAACACTATCACGATACCAGACCGGTACCTGATACCCCACCTTCAAGATTTCAATTGCCAACTGAGAGGGAAATCCATCTTTTCTAAAATAGACTTGGTGCAGGCATTCCACCATATACCTGTGACACCAGAGGATGTTCCAAAAACAGCTGTGATCACACCCTTTGGTTATTTGAATTTTTAAAATTACCATTTGGACTACGCAATGCTGCCCAGTCGTTTCAAAGATATATCCACAATATTTTACGTGAATTAGACTTTGTCTACTCATACCTTGATGATCTTGTCGTCGCATCTCAGAGGAGGAGCACTTGTTTCATTTAACAACACTGTTCACAAGGCTGCACAGACACGCCATTAACATCAACCTGTCAAAGTGTGTTTTTGGTGTGCAGGAGGTTTCTTTCCTGGGCTACGTCGTCTCCCAAGCAGGAATTGTACCCCTGCCTGAGCAAGTTTAAACCATATGATATGATATGTTTAAAAGTGTTAGAAGGCCGAACCTTACGGCATAGCCTTTGAAAAGGAAGGATGAAGAGTTTTAGAGGAAATGAGAAGAGGGAAGAAAAGTAAGGAATGATAGGAAAGTGTGAAGTGGGAACCATGGCGACTAAACCATCCGAAACTTTCTACGCCCAGATACCATAGAACAGCTCAGAAAGTTTCTAGGGCTAGTCAACTTTTACAGGCGTTCACTGCCCAACACGGCACGCATGCACGCACGCAACAAGCTCTCTTTGATTGATTTGTGCAAAGACACCAGGAAAAGAGACAAATGTAAATTGCAATGGACCCCAGAGTCAATTGCAGCCTTTGAACGACTCAAAGAGGAACTAGCAGGTGCTACCCTCCTGGCCCATCCCTCCACTGACCTTCCAATGATGCTGATGGTGGATGCATCAGACTTTGCTTTAGGAGCAGCTCTTCAACAGAAGAATAGTTCCATTGTCGAACCTCTAGGTTTCTTTTCTAAGACACTAACCAAACCACAGGCAAACTACAGCATATATGACTGTGAACTCTTAGCGGCATATTCAGCCACATCTTAGAAGGCAGGAATTTCACAATATATACAGATCATAAACCCCTAACCTACGCATTCCAGCAGTGTTCAGATAAGGCATCCCCTCGCCAACTCCGTCACTTAGACTACATAGGCCAATTTACCACAGATATCAGGTACATACCAGGGAAGGACAACGTAGCAGCAGATGTCTGCTCAAGAATCAGCTCTATTTTTCTCCCAACAGGAATACCCCTAGAAGATATTGCCGCTACACAAGCTGTGGACAAAGAGCTTGCTCAACTTCAACAGTCACAAACATGTTCACTGAAATTTGAAAAGGTTTGCCTCGAAAACGGAATTGAAGTGACGTGATATCTCAACCAGTAAACACAGGTCTTATGTACCTGAACAGTTCTGCCGACTAGTTTTTGACTCACTACATGGTTTAGCACATCCAGGAATGAAAGGTTCAGTGGATCTGGTCAGCAAACGCTTTGTTTGTCCATCAATGAGGAAAGATGTCAGGTTGTGGGCATACCACGTATTATAACCACTGACAGGGGTCGCCAGTTTGAATGCGAACTTTTTGCTGACCTCACCAAAGCCCTGCGAATTAACCACATTAAGACAACAGCTTACCACCCAGCCGCAAACAGAAAAATTCAACTGCAGCATCGTCAGCTCAAGTCCTCACTGAGAGCTCAGCTGACCAATAATTGGGTTGCTAAACTTCCAACCATCCTCTTGGGGCTAAGATCCTATGTCATCCCCAACTATAACACTACAGTAGCATAGATTACAGACGGCGAACCCATTGCACTGCCTTCTGATCTCCTTGCTGACCATGAGACTACTACTGCCAATAATTTTCCTACATTGATCTGCAGGTTAAAAGATCACATGAGGTCGATTCGCCCAGTCAGAGATCTCCACCACTTGTCTAAAAATGTATTTTTACACCCTGAGTTGATGACTGCCTCACACGTCTTTGTGCGTCATGATGCATCACACAAACCATTACAACTAATATATGATGGCCTTTTCCGTGTCTTACGACGCTCAGAGAAACACTTAGTTTGTAAAGTACTATATTATTTTTCCGACTTTCCAACGATCATCGACACTACTGTGTGCCGGAAATAGCCGTTCCCTAACGGGTACTTTACGCGGATTCGCGTTAGTGTGCCAGGCCTGGACTTTAAGCGTGCACCGAATTAAATAATGACAAAGTTTGTCAATAACAAAATCAAATATTTAATTAAACTTCTAGTAATAAACTATATACAGTATTTANTATTTCTACAAAAATAATTAAACAACAGCTTTGTGAAGGAGTACAGAAATTACAGGAATTAAAAAAAGAATACAAAGATATTCTTGCAAAAGTATGTGTAGATATTGAATAATTTAATTCTCTATAGATTACTAAAACTCATAACACTGCTTAATTCAAAATGTGAAAAAGAAGTTTCAATTACTTTTATCAACTTGAACATATTATTATTTTATTGAATTATTATTAATTTCTTTAGTTCTTAATTTCTTGGAACATAAAAATACATCAGAACCCATTTATGAAAATTTTATTAATATATTAATTAAAGTTTTGTGTCTTAATGTATACTAACAAGTAAGTTTTAAAAAATATACTCACCATGCCTTTGTTTAAATTTTTATTTATTTGACAAAATGCATGTGGTGGAGTTTCCCCCTTAAATACATTAATTTCTATACAGTTTAATACATTGAACTGTTTATAAGTTTATAATGATTTTATTATTGTTTTGTGACTTTTTTTTTAATATCATCACAAACCCAGGTTGAGAAATGCTGTCATAAAGGAATGATTTGACACTTAATAAAAATACTTACTTGTACGGGGTTTAGAAACAGATGAGTGGAAAGTCAATAGTTATAAATAAATGAGAATATTTTAATAATTCATTATAATCAGTTTTGTGTATTAATTTAATAGTTACACCAGACGAGTAAAAAATCCTGTACAAAAGAGAAACACATAAAAAAGCCGATGAATTCGTTTATTTTATGGAGCAGTATGCACAGGAAGACATTTTGTCAGAGATTTCCCCAGTTACCGAACAGAGAAGTCAGTAAGTTGATGGGCCAGAGGTGGAAACTTCTCTCCGAAGACGAGCGACAGCCTTTTCTGCAAAAGGCTAAAGAATTGCGTGAAACGCATAAAAAGAATTTCCCGAATTATAAATACTGCGCAGCAAATTCCAATTCGAACATTAGTCAGCCTACCCTGCCTGCCGAAGCTCCTTGTTCCTCATTCCAGTGTGGGAACATCACCCAGCAATGCAATGAACACATGTTTACATCAGCCAGCAATCTATTGGAGCCACAAGTGCATCCGGAGGAGGCAGAATTGCAAGAATTTTTAAACACATTTAACATTCCAGATAACTGGGAATCCAAAGTAAACAGCGTCGATTTATCATTCTTAAATAACTTGTAAATTTATTATAAGTAGATTTTACCAAAAATTCATTTGATTGTAAGTAGATACAGTCAACCCCCGTATAAGATCATTGATTATTCCGTTTTATATGAATTCCATGTTGTACGAGTCACTTAAATTTTACAAATACGTGAGCCGTTCACAGCCCGGTACATGTATTTGTAAAATCTAAGTGACTCGTACAACATGGACTTCATATAAAACGGAATAATCAATGATCTTATAGGGGGGTCGACTGTATATATATGTTACTGCTAAAGCTCGAAAGTCGTTAATGTGTACATTACCTAGCTAATCTGCAGATTAACTAGGGTGATCCGTTAAGGTCGCTAAAATTGTTCTATTTCTCAATTTATTTAGGTAATCTGCAAATTACCTACAGGCACTCGGTAAAGTGAAAATAAGATGTTTGCTGGAACAACAGCAACGTTTCTGTACGCTTAAATTAACATAATGTTCTTTATTCAATTTTCGATATGTAAAGAATCAAGTTAATACAATCGAACAATCAACAAATTAGTTGATAGAATCAATCATCAACCGATTAAAAAACATACAAAAAATCAAATGGTTTAAAATATTAATACAATTAGAGAAATTATTATATAGATAATCACCTATGGAATTTCGGAACTTTGAGTATCTATCTGACGTGAGGGGACCGAGACGACTTCAACGATACCCTACTTTTGGACCGGAGACGAAAAATAATAAAGTTACCATACTTTTTCTGGTGATCGCATAATATAATTGTGCAATTAATGTTACCTATGGTGAGTAAAATGGCAACTCGTCTCTGATTCCAGCAAAGAGAAGAAAGGAAACAGTGGGGACGCACGTTCTAACCCAACATATTCTAATAAATTACCATAATTATTACCAACCAAATTATTAGAATAGGTTAGGTTAGGTTAGAACGTGTGTCGTCACTGTTTCCTTTTTTCTCTTTCTGGAATCAGAGACAAGCCGCTATTTTACTCACCATAGGTAATATTATCCAATTGTGCTTACTTATTAGTGCATTCTAAAGATTGGTGACACTTTGAATTTCATAGCGATTGGTTTCTGCGACAAGCACGCCTATTTGTGGTACATTTATTTGTGGCAAAGATTTTATTTTCACTTTACCCATTGCCTAGTAGGTAATGTGCGGATTACCTAGATACTCTGCACATTATCTAGGTAATTTGAGAAATGGAACAATTTTCACAACTTTAACGGATCACCCTAGTTAATCTGCAGATTAGCTAGGTAATGTACACATTAACGATNTAATCAGTTTGTTAGAAATTATTGTAGAATATTTTAAATTTTCTTTATTGTTAATTATAATTATTTATTTTTAGGAAAATGTAATTTATGCATGTATTGAAATGACTTAAAATAAAGTAATTCATTTTTACATCAATAAAAAAAGTTCAGAACTGTTGTAAAATCATTAACAAAGTTAAGTAAAATTGTTAAAAAAAACAGAAAGATGTCAACAACAAACATATGATATTAAATTAGTACAAAACCTAACATAACAACTAAAAATACAACAAAAATCACTTTTATTTATTGCATTTACGTTTAAATTAAATAAATAAATGACATGTCGTGGCCGAATATCCATTGCCTCTTGGTACCAATCACAAGCCAGCATTTGAACTCTACCAGAAAACTTTACCCAATTGCAGAAAGTACGAACTACTCTTCTTGCAAAGTTTTTCAAGTTCAAAGCTTTTACAAGTTCAAAGGTATACGTAAGTTTTTTCTTTCTTTATTAATTAAAATTTTATCACGAACAAACGCAGTTTAAATGGTAATAAATGTAGCTTAATGTATTACTGACAGTTTTTAAAAGACTTTTTTTTTATTGTGATTATAATATAAAGACTTATTCGAAAAAGATTAACATTTAAGAAAGTCGCCGAAGCGATTCGTATGGGCTAAATTAATTATGAATACGCAAGTGGGAAATAGGAGTTTTTCGGAATTATGCAATTTTTTATTTTTGCTTATTAATATTTTGAAAATCAACACAATACCGCATTTTCTCGATTATAAAACACACTTTCTTTTTTCTGACTTAATTAATATCAATCAAAATTAATAAAAAAAATTCTTAAACTTGATAAACACGGAACTATCCATCTGTTGAAAAAATTATTGTTAGTGGTAGTGGTTTGACATACAGATCACAAAATTAATTTTCTAATTACAAATTTGAAATAAATTAATTTTATTTTAACAATAAGGCAAAGTTTCTTTATTGATTATTAAAATTATTAAANCCTATGGTAGATTCAAATAATTTGTGAATCAAAAAGGGAGAACACTTAGATAGAGGTTTATCTCCAGTTGCATGCACTACTAAGAATGCTGGCTGACTAGATGTCTTCACATTTGCTGTTTCTGGCTTGTCTGTATTTTTATTTTTAGAAGAATCCATAATGATAATTATTTATTCAGCTCCTGGTGACCCCACCCACCATGGGGCCCAACAAGGGGATGCCGTCACATGGGAGACTCCCATAGACTGTCACACCAGGGTTTCCCAAGAGCTATACCCACACAATGTAGTCAAGAAGAGCACATCTTGCCTAACATGTCTGCCTGGTCTGCATCGATCAGTTGACTCCAAGCCGAGGTCAAGAATGACTCAACGACCAGCCGATTGACTCAAACGGAGCCTGATTTGAGCCTCCCGTTTATCCGAAGCAGGGGCCAAAGTAGTGTGTTGGGGACGTTGTGTTGCCCCTCAACTACCAGGATCCCCCTTTCCGGCATACGGGACACCATGCACGGCAAACACGTGGGTGGGCGTTCAGATCGCAGGGATGGTAAGGAGGAGCTTTGTGTAGGACCGACCTATGCCTCTCGCCTGAGGGGAGCTTCAACCATCAGCAATGACGATACCGAGAACGGCACGAAGCAATTAGAGGGGTCGAACAAAAGACAGGAAATGAATGAGGGGTGTGTTGAATGTTCATCAGAGGTGGTGAATCAGGAGGAGTCAAACACACAGAGTGAAATGAACGAGTATATAACAGTAGAAAATAAAAGAAAAACAAGAAGAAACACAAAAAATGCGAATACTCAACGAAAGCCGAAAGATACCGACATAAACGAAGGGAGTGAAACCGACACTAATTACAACGAAAATAACGAAAAGAAAGAACGAAATGGACCCGGGAAAAAAGAAAAGCACAAGTAGAACTAAAAAAACGTACCAAAGCAGAACATCTAATAGAAGACGACGAAAAAGGTATTACTAAAAAAGAATGCGAGATTATAAGTGAAACGGAAATAACAGATGTCGACGAAAATTAAAATTGACTTATATATTATTAAAACAATCATGGCGATCAACATAGCTTCTATTAATATTAATGGATTAAAAAAAAGAGGAACAAGTACATTCTTAACGACTTTAAAACAACGGCGTTTTGACGTCATTTTTGTCCAAGAAACACATGTAAGATCAATCGAACAAAAACTGTTTCCACTGTAGAACTGTCTCTGGTCTTATGGGAAAGAAAATTCGGCAGGTACTGCAATATTTGTAAGGTCTGACTTGCAAGTGGAAAAGACAGAAAAAGATGCAGAAGGGAGAATAATAACAGCAGACATTTACATAGACGATAACAAAATAAGACTTTTAAGCATATATGCCCTTGTAACACCAAGAGAAAGGATAGATTTCTTCCGCTCCCTTGACCATTACGTTGAAACAGGCGTGTATTACATAATCGCAGGAGGCGATTGGAATTGTATAACAAATAACGCACTGGACAAGGAAGGGGGAAATAACATAACATCAAGCAGAACCTCAGAAACTCTAAAAAGATTTATGAGTAACCACCAACTTATAGACATATGGAGAAAACAACATCCAACCGAGAAAACGTTCACTCACATAACCAGTAAATGTAGCACAAGGATTGACAGATTCCTTGTCCGATCCAAACTGGAAAAAGTAATAGAACGCACAGACATCGAACCTTGCTACTACTCAGATCATGAAATGATTACAGTGAAAATTAACACTCTTCCTCTCTGCAAACAGGGCAAAGGATACTGAAAACTAAATAATAAGCTGCTAAAAAACGAAGAAATTGAGAGTACCAATAAATTTATAGAAAAATACCTACAAAAGCAAGAAGGAAAAAATATTATTTGATGATGGGACAATTTCAAGACAGAAATAAAAACATTTCTCATAAAAATTGCTAGGAAAAAATCACACGAAAGGAAATCAAACGTAAAATATCTAAAGAAACAATTAAGATTACTTTTGAATTTGCCCCAGGAGGACACAAACAAAATTAAACAGATTAAAGATGAAATTAAAAAAATATAAAAAGTGGAAGTAGAAGCAGCAGCAATCAGAGCCAGAGTCCAAACTCTCGAAGACAATGAACGACCGACTAAACATTTCATACGAATGGAAAACACAAAAAACCAAAACAAAATCAGACAAATACGAACAGAAAAAGGAATCATAAATAACAGAACAGAAATACTCAAAGAATGCCAGTCGTTTTTTACAAA
The DNA here is from genome assembly GCF_000671375.1 of Centruroides sculpturatus. Lineage (NCBI taxonomy): Eukaryota > Metazoa > Arthropoda > Arachnida > Scorpiones > Buthidae > Centruroides > Centruroides sculpturatus. The sequence continues at coordinate 60,589 of NW_019386162.1, read as the reverse complement.
ATTATACAGCAAAGACAGCACGGTAGCTACATACCCAGAAAATAAATTAATAGAAAAAATAACCCAGATAAGCCCCGAAAATAGAACAAAGATGGAAGAAAATATAACTGCCAACGAATGCTGGAATGCAATCAAAGAACTCGGTGAAAATAAATCTCCAGGTCTAGATGGCCTAAGTAAAGAATTCTATAAAGTGTTCTTCAGGCAGCTGGCCAAACCCCTGACCACCCACCCTCTTTAACGAAATAGCGAAAAACAGCATCCCTCACTCGATGTACAAAGGCATAATCAAAGTAATTCCGAAAAAAGCCGATGCAACTGTGTTAAATGACTATAGACCGATTACACTTTTAAACGTCGATTATAAATTCTTGGCAAAAATAATATCCTCCCGCCTCTCATTGGTACTGAAAAACAACATCAGCCCAGAACAATCGTGCGCCTTGCCCAAAAGAAAAATTCATGACAATATCCATCTAATAAGAAATACAATAGACTACATCAACCAAAAGAATAGTCCTGGTTGCCTCATAACAATAGACATGGACCATGCATTCGACAGATTAGATCATCAGTTTATGATGAACGTACTAAAAAAATTAGATCTAGGAGAAAAAGTAATTAAAATTATAGAGACTTGCTACGCAAAAATGAGCAGCACAGTACTACTAGACGGATGTTTCAGTGACGTGATAGACATAAAGAAGTCAGTCAGACAAGGGTGCCCCCTGTCGATGCTGCTCTTTGTAACTGCAATAGACACATTAATCAAAACAATAAAAGACGACAAACATATAGGTCTGCGAGTTCCCGGGAGTACAACTGAAACTAAGGTAATAGCGCATGCAAACGATTTAACCTGCTTTTGTACTAACGAAAAGAGTATAAGAAGGCTAGCTCAACTACTGCAACACTTCGAAACTATATCAGGGCTAAAGGTCAACATCCGAAAGACGGTCGGAATCAAATTAGGCAGCTGGCGAAAAAAACCAATTTATCCGCACAACCAAATCGAATGGAAAACCAAAGCAAAAATCTTAGGAATTCCTTTCAATGAGGTTAAAGAAACATTAAAAAGAAAATTTGACTCGATAATTGAAAAATGCAAAAACATAGTAAACAACGTGAACAGTAGAAACATCAACCTCATAGGGATAGCCTTAATATATAACACGCAAATATGCAGCAAGATCCAGTTTATGGCAAACTTTATCTCAATTCCCCGCGACATAATTAAAAAAATAGAATCATTAGGCTTTAAAATTTTAATATGGAATAACAAACCAGACAAATTAAAAAGAAACATAATGATTAACAAATTAGAAGACGGAGGAATAAACATGCCCATCTGGAGACAAAAATTAAAGCTCAAATCCTCAACCACTTAAAAGAACTAATTCTGGGAGACAATAAGCTGTGGGCACTGTTAGCCACATACTGGATAGGAATGAAATTATGAAATAGCAACAAATCCTTAAACTCAAATCTGAGAGCGAGAAGCTGGATAATATCACCCTTCTATCAGGTTGCATCCAAAATATATACAAAATTCGTAAACAAACAAACAGAAATAAAATGGGAGAAAAGTAACACCAAGTCCCTCTACCACACCCTATTAAACAAAGTAAAAGAAGAACCACATATTGTAAAAAAATGTCCAAATATAAACCACAAGAAAAAATGGCAGATCATCAAAGAAATAAAAACCCTTCCTAAAAATACCGATATGCACTAGCTAATATCTCACGATCTCCTAGCTACCGGACACTTCCTCCACTATCGTCACATAGTATCTCAACCCGACTCACTGTGCAAAGTATGCAACGAAACAGAAACTATAGAACACCTTTTCTATGAATGCCGAAGAACGAAAGAAGCGTGGAAATATATAAACACGCTTCTTGTAAAATGCGACAAATGTAAAACCCTAAAACTAACCCCGATGACAGCGACTTTCGAACAAAAAGAAGATTGGTGTAAACAATGTCAAATAATACTGGCCGAGACAAGGTTCGTACTATGGACAGCAAGAAACGAAACCCGATTTAATAAGAAAAAATTGACAGACAAACATCAGATACAAACTAAATTACAGGTTAAAAACTGTCGCAAAAATGTGGAAAACGAAGCTAAACGACGTTCATTTCGAGAAAACATGAAATAAATATAATCTTGTGTAATTACTAGTTGTGAACATAAAAGGATAAAATGTAAACGACAAACAGCTATGTGAGCGTAACACCAGTTACGCGAAGAATAGTACGATGTAATTATTTTTGTAAATAAATTATTGTTTGTTTTCAAAAAAAAAACAGGAATCTACTTTGTTTTGCCCATCCCACAGTTTAAACCCACTTGTTCTAAATGCTCTAGTACGGGGATGAGCAACACACAGCCCGTTAAACATGTTTATGCGGCCCGCCAAGCATTGCTAAAATTGAATTTATTTTATCGACTTTCTCCCATCAATATATTGTTATAAAATTATTTATAATAAAATGGTAGTACATACTAAACTGAAACAATTTTTCGTGACGAGTTACTCACTTGTCGGCAAGTTGTTCAAACATGCAATACAAACGCACCGCATCTGTGCAATTTTTTGTGACGAGATACACACTTGTCTGCAACTTGTTCAAACATGTANAAGTATTCATTTTTCTCTAAGAAATACATGAGACGTCTGTTTACCATCCTTTAAAAAAGTTTAAACAGGCAACTTGTCAGAGATTGGTCTGTACTTAGACAAATTCTTGCTGTCTTTACCTGGCTTGGGAATGAAAATAATGATAGATAGCTTCCAAGGAAAAGTATGTTCTGTCCATATTCTGTAAACAGACACAGGATATTAAAAATCTGTCAAACAATTCCCTTTCTAATCATGCTGTACTGGATTTTATCTGGGCCTACAACACTATTCCCCAAGCAAGAGATCACTGTATGTACTTCTATGCTGGTAAATGGCACATTATATTCCTCATTAGATGAAAAATGCAGATTTAAATTTTCTTTTTCTCTTTGTGCTTTATAAACCTGAAAATTCCTTGCATACATAATATTGCTAAATGAAGCAGAAAATGTTTCACCCAACAAATCAGCAATACCCAGTATATCGCTAATTATTGTGCCATTATTTTCTAGAATCGACAGAGTGAGAAGCATATTTCCCATTGATTTTATAGACTTTTTTCCAGACTGCTTTTGAGCTGGTGGAAGATGTTATGCTAGAAAGATACTTCCTCCAAATATCCCTTTGGCTTTGCCTTCTTATTCTTCTGGCATTTGCCTTCACTTTTTGAAAAGCAATAAAGTTGTTAGTAGTAGTGTAACTTCTGAAAATCTCCCAAGCTTTCTTATGTTTTTTAAATGCTGCCTCACGCTTCTATTCCCATGGTTTCAAATGTTTTGGATATCTGGTTGATGTTTTCCCAATTGTTTTTTCAGCTGCCTGTATGATACTGAAAGTAACAACTTCAACTGCATCATTAATATCAGCAATATTCACCATATCCTCTTTGAAGATAGCCATAAAGGAAAAAACAGGCCAATCAGCAATTTCCAATTTCCAGCGTAGTGGACTAGCTGTTTCACAGCTTTCTCTCCCTTCATATTTTAGAAATATTAAGAAGTGGTCGCTAGGGCATAGATTAGTTAATTAGTTAGTTTGATAGAGTTTATTGGCGACAGGACCATACAGGCCAAGTTGCGCAATGGCAAATAATATANGCTGTTAACTAGCAATTTTAGCAATTCTTGTGTTTCTTGAAAGGCGTGAGTGCAATATTATTGTCAAAAAGGTAATATTAGAGTTTTTTTTATTCAAAATTAAGTTTTCCTACAAATTTTTTTAACTTTCAAATTTTTAATCCATAATAGCATGTCGGAAAAGCAAACAAAAAAACGAAAGGTTGCGGATGAGCACAGGCATTTCCAAGAAAAGTGGAAATTTGATTATTTTTTCACTTTCGTCGAAAATAAAGCTGTATGCTTAATATGCTCAGAAACTGTGTCGACATTAAAAAAATATAACATAAAAAGGCATTACGATACAAAACATGAACAATAATATAAAAACTTAACAGGACAACTCCAGATAGATAAGTTTAATCAAATAAAGAAAAACTTGGAAAAACAACAGGCTATTTTTAAAAATCAAGCTATTTTATCAAATACGGCAGTAAAGGCTAGTTTTGTTGTCAGTCAAATACTGGCAAAAAAAATGAAACCCTTTGGAAAGATGATAAAAGAATGTCTGACTGCTGTTGCAGAAATAGCATTTCCTGATAAAATAAATATTATTTCAAAGATTAGTTTATCAACATTCACCGTTGCAAGAGAATTGAAGACTTGTCTGTGAACATAGCAACAACGCTTCGTGAATGCATCGCAAAATTTGAATACTGTTCTTTGGCACTTGATGAGAGTTGCGATATTAGCGATACAGAACAACTGGCTATATTTTTACGTGGTATTGACACCAAATTTAATATTACCGAAAAATTGTGTTCACTGATTCCAATGCAAGGGACTACAACCGGCAAAGACCTGTACGATAAACTAAAGTCTGTGTTGGAAAATTTTTCAATTTCATTAGAAAAGATTATTGGTATATCGACAGATGGAGCACAAGCAAAGTCAAGCATGGACATAGAAGTATCAGGAAGGCTATTTCAAGACATTAAGGTCACAGGAAGGGAAATATTTGTTAACCACTGCATAATTCACCAGGAAAATTTGTGTGCGAAAAGATTAAGTTTGCCAAATGTCACAGTACCAATAATTAAACTAATCAATTTTATAAAGTCGCACGCATTAAATCACTGTGAATTTGAAGAATTCCTAAAAGATTTAGACACTGAATATGGCAACGTGGTTTTTAATACTGAAGTACGTTAACTTAGTAGATATGTTTCACACTTAGTAGAGTGTTTCACACTAGGTGGAAGACAGTTAGCTATGCTATTAATTTTAATTAGGAACAGAGTCACACTCAAAATGGAGCCTTGAGGAACACCTTCTTGTTGCGTGAAAGGCCTAGATAATGATTGCCAATCCTAACTTCAAATCTTCGATTCTCTAGAAACTTTTTTATAAAAATCAGCAAATTACCTCGCAATCCGAATTGGTCCAGATCATGGAGTATCCTGTTTCGCCAACAGCGATCATAGGCCTTCTCTATATCAAAAAACACAGACACTAAGTGCTGTTGTCTAATAAACGCTTCGCGAATAGATGTTTCAACGTTTACTAAGATATCACTGGTACTTCTGTTCCTNGTTGCAAAGCATGTGTTTTACACTTAGAAAGCAGTTGCAATGCTCGCATACTAGCTGTTCTTCACCCTTCAAAACGTATTGATGAGTCAACCGAGTATGCCCAATTCTCAAACGAGTAAGAATTACTTGAGATCTCCTGTCATACTGTTTATTGTGTCCAATTTTCTATATTTGGCTTGATCTCATGTAGTTTATTGTGGACTTGTGCGTTCCACACGTTTTGCCATTTCTCTGCTAGTCGTTTTTTAACTACTAGCTTCAAATCATCTCCTTCAATATGCATTATATGCTGTAAAAGAGTAGCTGACTTTGCAGCTGCGTCAGCTTCTTCATTCCCTTTTATACCTACTTGGCCTGGGACCCAAGAACATTTTACAAATTACTCGCAGTAAGATGGCAAAACGATTTGCGAATTTTAATCACTATCAAGTGAGAACTAAATTTACATGAAATCAAAGCCTGAAGTGCACTAACTGAGTCAGTGTAAATAACACAGGAACGATGACCTTTCCTATTTATATACTTTAAAGCTAAATAAATAGCATGCAGCTCTGCAGAAAAGATGGAAGAATTCAATGCAATTTGTTCTGCCACGATTTCATCCTGGCTGACAAAAGCTGAGCCAACGTAATCATCAGATTTAGGTCCATCTGTATAAATAGGAATTAAATTCCTATCATAATGTTGAATTTCTGCAAAGTGCTGTCTGTAGACATAATCTGAAGTGGATTCCTTAGAAAATTGCTTTATGCTAAGGTCAACATTTATCACAGAAGTTGACCAAGGAGATATACTAGACTTCTAGCTGTGAAATGTTGCCTGTGTTCAGGTCAATCGTGCTGCTCACTTTCTCCATTCTTATGGCGAATAAAGGGACACTGCTTGGGCGAGCTTCAAATAACCTTTTCAGCTGAGTATCTAATACTGTACAATCAACTGAAGGTTTAAAGTAAAATTTCTGTTTTATATAGTAAAATAGAGACAACTGTTCTCTCCTGAGAGATAGTGGAAGCTCATAAGCATCCACATACAAACTTTGTACAGGGGAAGTTCGAAAAGCACCAGTGCACAAACGTAGTGCTTGATGGTGGATTGGATCCAGCATCTGAAGAGTAGATTCTCGCGCAGAGCCATAAACAATGCAACCGTAATCCAGCTTAGAGCGGACAAGGGCCCTATAAATCCTGAGCATAGAAACTTTGTCTGCTCCCCAGGATGAGCAGCATAGTACCTTTAAAAGGTTTAGAGATTTTAAACATCTACTCTTCAGGTTGCGCAAGTGTGGCAAAAATGTCAGTTTTGGGTCGAAATAAACACCCAAAAACTTAGCCTCATTCACCATTGGAATTTTATCGCCATTTAGGTGAATTTCAGGATCCAGGTGCAAACCACGCCTTCGGCAGAAGTGGATGCACGATGTCTTCGCTGCATTAAACGTAAACCCATTGGTCTTGGACCAATCATATATGCGATTTAGGGAAGTTTGAAGTTGTCTCTCAATGAAACTCATATTACTAGACTGACAGGAGATCTGAAAGTCATCTACATACAAAGAGTGTTTCACACTGGGAGGGAGACAGTTAGCTATGCTGTTAATTTTAATTAGGAACAGAGTCACACTCAAAATGGAGCCTTGAGGAACACCTTCTTGTTGCGTGAAAGGCCTAGATAATGATTGCCAATCCTAACTTCAAATCTTCGATTCTCTAGAAACTTTTTTATAAAAATCAGCAAATTACCTCGCAATCCGAATTGGTCCAGATCATGGAGTATCCTGTTTCGCCAACAGCGATCATAGGCCTTCTCTATATCAAAAAACACAGACACTAAGTGCTGTTGTCTAATAAACGCTTCGCGAATAGATGTTTCAACGTTTACTAAGATATCAGTGGTACTTCTGTTCCTACGAAAACCACTCTGATGTGATGAAAAGTATTCATTTTTCTCTAAGAGATACATCAGATGTCTGTTTACCATCCTCTCAAAGAGTTTACACAAGCAACTTGTCAGAGAGATTGGTCTGTAATTAGAGGGATTCTTGTGGTCTTTACCAGGCTTGGGAATGGGAATAATAATAGATAGCCTCCAAGAGTCAGGAAAAGTATGTTCTGTCCATATTCTGTTAAACAGACACAGCAGATTAGAAAGAAAATTATTTGACAGATTTTTAATCATGCTGTGGTGGATTTAATCCAAGCCTACAGCATTATTCCCCGAGCGAGAAATCGCTGTATGTAGTTCTGTGCTGGTGAATGGCACATTATATTCCCCATTAGATGAGGAGGGAAAGTTTAAATATTGTTTTTCACTTTGGGCTTTATAAGCTTGAAAATTCCTATTAAACATTACATTGCTTGATGAAAAAGAAAACGTTTCACCAAACGTATCAGCAATACCCTGTATACTACTGATTATTGTGCCATTATTTTCCAGCATGGACAGGGATTGAGAAGCATATTTCCCATTGATTTTATGGATTTTATCCCAGACTGCTTTTGAGCTAGTAAATGATGTTATGCTAGAAACATACTTCCTCCAAGAATCCCTTTGGCTTTGCCTTCTTATTCTTCAGGCATTTGCCTTTGGTTTTTGAAAAGCAATCAAATTCTTTGTAGTGGGGTACCTTCTGAAAATCCCCCAAGCTTTCTTTTGTGCTTTAAATGCTGCCTCGCAATTTTGGTTCCACCATGGTTTCGGATGCTTTGGGTATCTTGTTGATGTCTTTCCCATTGTTTTCTCACCTGCCTGAATAATACTAAAAGTGACAACTTCAACTGCGTCATTGATATCAGCAATATTCACCATATCCTCAGTGTTGTTAGCCAAAGAGGAAAATGCAGGCCAATCTGCCGTTTTCAGTTTCCAACGTGGTAAACGAGCTGTTTCACAGCTTTCTCTGCCTTGGTATTTTAGAAATATTGGGAAGTGGTCGCTAGAGAGTGGATTAGATCCAACCTCCCATGTAAATGCTGAAAACAGATTCGGAGTTGCTAATCATAGATCAATGGTAGTGAACGATCTTTATGTAGCATGGAAGTATGTCACTTCTCCAGTATTAAACAGATACAGTTGATGATTACCTATAAATCTCTCAATGGTCCTGCCTCGACGATTGATGTTGGAACTGCCCACATAGGATTGTGGCCATTGAAATCACCCAGTAAAAGGAATGGAGTCGGCAGCTGTTCAACTAGTGTATCCAATTCATCCTCATTGACTCTGACATCTGGTGGCAAGTATATAGAATAAACTGTGACAGTTACGCCAATTAAAATTTTGACTGCCACAGCTTGCAGCTCTGTTGTTATTTGTACCGGTAAGGATGGAATGCGATTTGAAACCAGAATAGCCACACCGCCACTGGCACGGTTGTGGCTATCATCATCCTTCTGGTAGAGATTGAATCCTTTCAAAGTAATTCTTTCTCCAGGTTTCAGATGGGTTTCCTGGAGTGCCACGCAGAGAGATGAGGTAGGTGATGTCAAGTGTTTAATGTCAGAGAAGTTATTGCGGAAACCACGACAGTTCCATTGGATTATAAAATAATCCATTATGTGTTTGAGGCAGCATTCTTTGTGAAGGTATCCCTCTTTAGTTTTACGGCTGATTTGCCTTTTGGAAATGAAGTTGGTGGTGTCACCTCCTTATTAGTCTCCTCGTCAGAGAAGTCAGAGAACTCACTCATAGACTGAGCCTCTGATCTGTTAGATTTGGAGATGGCTGCTTTTAATTTTTGTTTGTTGAGCGGGTTCTTAGCAGCCTTCTTAGAACCCACGTTTCTTGTTTTTACCCGTTTTAGGTAGGGGTGTTTTGGTCTTCTTGCTCTCCTTTTCTGCTTTTTGCGTAGATGGTATAAGCAAACATTTTTCATGGCGAGTTAGAGATTCATTTGGTGAAACAGAAATGTCTGTCTGAACTCCACATGTCTTTTTGGATATCAGAACAGCAGCAAATGTCTTCTGTTTCACTGGTGCATTTAAAGTGACCATGCGTCGTGCCTCTGGGTAAGGTATATTATTCACTGTCTTTACCCGCTGAATCTCTTTCTCTTTTTGCCACATGGGACATTTTCGGGAGTAGGCAGGATGGGCATCTTTGCAGTTGATGCAGCATGGAGTGGTTGTACACTCAGTACTCTGGTGGCCTTTAACTTCACACTGTGCACATAAACTTTTGCCTAGACATGATGTTTGGGAATGTCCAAATCGCTGGCATTTAAAGCAACGCAGCGGATTTAGAATGTATGGACGAACTGGACAGCGCAGATATCCTGTAGTAATGAAAGATGGCAATGTCGGCTTGTTAAATGTGAGGATAAGATGTTTGGTTGATATCAACTTGCCATCTCGACAAATGGAGATACGTTAAATAGCAATGACGCCTTGGTCTGAAAGGCCGATCTGAAGATTGATCTCAGATATCACACCACGTGAGGAGTTCAAACTTCCATGTGGTGTGACTGTTACTTCAATATCTCCCAGGTTCTTTGTAACTAAAAATTTTGCTGACTGTTGAGATGAGGCAGTTTCTACAAGTAAGTCCCCTGACCTCAATTTCTGTATCTTTTTCAGGTGTCCAATACTTGATTCAAATATTTTTTGAATGCGAAATGGAGAGCATTTCGAAAGAGGTTTTTCTCCAGTAGCATGTACTATCAAGTAGGATGGCTGACTGGATGTCTTTTTATTTGTTGTTGGTGTATCTAATCATTTTGGGTTTTTTGAATCCATAATTATATATAATTATGTGACTCCTAGTGACCCCACCCACCACAGAACCCAACAAGGGGATACCGTCACATGGAGTACTTCCATAGACCGTCACATCAGGGTTTCCCAGGAGCTATACCTTCACAATGCAGTCAAGAAGAGCACATCTTGTCGGACGTGTCCACCCGCTCTGCATCGATCAGTTGACTTCAAGCCGAGGCCAAGAATGACTCAACGACCAGCCGATTGACTCAAACGGAGACTGGTTTGAGCCTCCCGTTTATCCGAAGCAGAGGCCAAAGCAGTGTGTTGGGGATGTTATGTTGCCCCTCAACTACCAGGATCCCCCTTTCCGGCATACGAGACACCACGCACGGCAAACACGTGGGTGGGCGTTCAGATCCCAGGGATGGTGAAGAGGAGTTTCTAGACCATCTCTGGGAGGTCCCCTCACCACGGACAGGAACCCACATCGAGGGGCAGTCTCCAATTTATTCAAATAAACGACGCTCTAAAGTATTACTCTACAGGTGCAGTTTAAGCCCACTAAACATAAAATAAAAACAGTTTAAAGTTTAACTGAGTTAGAAAAGTCCTTTATTAAGGATCAACTTGATAGTATTGATGGGAATCATACCTATGCTATAAAAAACCAAATCTCTGTTTGAATGATCATTTGCCATTGTATATTTGAATTTTTTCATAAAGATCTTTGTGTGAAAAATGTTTGTTTCCTTTTACTCTTAAAATTTCTAACACACTACCTCTCCAGTCCTTCAATCGAATAACATTTTTTAAAAAAATGTTTGATATTGGGTACATTCATAAAGTCAAACAACTTAAATGAGAATGACATCCTCGTTATTCTTATTTCGTTAGACTTTTCAAATTATTCGTTTATATCTAAATGACTGTTTCTAGTGCAGCCTTATCCAAAATATTTTTCTTACATTGCTTCAGGTGAACAATTATTTCAATTATTTTACCTTTGAATTCACAATTTAATCACTCAAGTAGATTTAGAAACATCGATATTGTTGGGTGCCATTTTCTTAACAAAGTAAACTAACTCTTCCTTTCCTGAACTTCGTTAGAGTTTAATTTGAAACATCATCATCATAAGTTGCATACAATTAGAAGCTGTAGCAGAAGCAACCAACAAAACTTTGAGAGAGACAACATGGCTATGACTACTTGTCGAGAATGTGCTGTAGTGATTGCATTGTTGGCAATAAGTGTAGGCGCTTTTGTCATTAATAAAAAGCAGACAAGTTGACATCAACGACAACGTCGATGGCAAGTACATCCCATGAACATAAACATGCCACTTTGTCAATTCTCGTTATTTCGTTGGATGAAGGATGTTGATTCCGAGGAATTTTTTAACTACACAAGAATGAATGTGGATCTCTTCCATGAGCTGTCGAGACATCTGTGGAGAAGACTATACAAACCACATGGTCAAGCAATTAATCCAGAAACGAAACACACACTGACATTAAAGTGAGGCAAAAATACAAATTATAATTAAAACTGCAGCTGTATAATCAATCCTCTCTAATATTATAATATATATTTTTTACAGATACCTGGCCCAGGGAGGCAGTATTCAAAGTATGGCTTGGGATTATAATATAGGAAAGTGTACAGCTAGAAAAATCATACTGGAGGTCAGTACTTTCATCTCAGTTCCATTTTTTTTTTATATTAAAAGAAAAATTGTCTATGTTAAAATCTGTGTAATATTAAGTAAATAATTGTCATATTTAAAATGAAATTTATGATAAAATTCTAGATTAAAACTTAAATTTCTCTAATTATATAAATATAAAATTGACTAATTTATGACATTTAAATAATAAGCTTAGTGTGTATGGTACACGTTCTTTTCCTTTTCTGCGATGTTTTGTGTATTTTCAGGTCTGTACAGCAATATGGGAGGAACTGAAGCCAACATATATGGCTTCATTATCATATCCAGAATGGTTGCAGATAGAAAACAAATTTTGGGAGAAATGGCAGTTTCCTCTCTGTCTAGGAGCTACAGATGGAAAACACATCAGGATCAAGGCACCACCAATATCCAGATCAAAATTTTTTAAAATCAAAAAATTTTTTAGCATTGTTCTGATGGCTGCATGTGATGCAGACTACAGATTTACATTTGTAGATGTAGAAGCATATGGGAGTGACTCTAATGCAACTATCTTGTCATTGTCAGCCTTTGGAAGCAGTCTCCTTATAACATTGAAAAGTTAAAGTTGCCAAACGAGAGAAAACTACCAGGTACAACCCTTCCATTTGCATTTGTTGCAGATTCTGCATTTCCACTAAAACTAAAGTTTATGCTTCCTTATCCTGGAATAAATTTAACAGAGGGTGAATCAATCTTCAATTACCATCTCTCCCAGGCAAGAAGAGTTATAGAGAGCACATTTGGATTTTTGGCATCGCGATAGCGTATTTTCCATCAATCAATTAGAGCATCTCCTGATGTAACAAAAATAATGTTATGCACAGTTACCCTGCATAACTTTATAATGAAAAATAATTTGGTGCCAGAATACTGCTCCCCAAATTTTGTAGACCAAGAAAATATCTCTGGCGATTTCATTCCAGGTGAGTTCCAGGATGAGCCATCTCCTAATTGGAGGCCTCTCCAATGTGGATCGCAAAATTCTGCACAGAGCATACAGAAATCAGAATAATCTAAAGGAGTTTTTCACGAATAAAAGACATGTAACTTGGCAGTTAGGGATTGTTAATCAAGGAACCCTATCAAATTCATGAAGATATTATAATTTTAGAATAGAGTAGAGCATCATTTATCCGAATCAATTGGGGACTGGAGTTCTTCAGTTAGTTAGTTAGTTAGAGTTTATTGGCGCAAAGGCCATACAGGCCAAGCTGCGCCATGGCAAATGGTATATATAAATAAGTAAATAAATATATATATATATATATATATATATAATGTAAGATGTTTAATATAAATAAATAAATAAACTAATAAATAACAAAACAATATATAACAGTATACATGTAAATAATAACTATATATATACATAAATGAATAAATAAATAAATAATCAACAAGGTATATATAAACCTAACCAAAATAAATAATTAAATATGTTTATAAATATTATTCACTTTCAAAAAGTTCAATAATTTGTCAAGATTTGGCCTCTGGCCCAAAATCTCTCTCAAACTTGCATTTCCAAAATGCTGTCTATGACTTTGATCATAAGCTGTGCAGTTGAAAAGCATGTGTTTTACACTTAGAAAGCAGTTGGAATACTCGCATACTGGCTGGTCTTCACCCTTCAAAAAGTATTGATGAGTCAACCGAGTATGCCCAATTCTCAAACGAGTAAGAATTACTTCAGATCTCCTGTCATACTGTTTATTATGTGTCCAATTTTCTATATTTGGCTTGATCTCATGTAGTTTATTGTGGACTTGTGCATTCCACACGTTTTGCCATCTCTCTGCTAGTCGTTTTTTAACTACTAGCTTCAAATCGACTCCTTCAATACGCATTATATGCTGTAAAGGAGTAGCTGACTTTGCAGCTGCGTCAGCTTCTTCATTCCCTTTTATACCTACATAGCCTGGGACCCAACAAAATTTTACAAAGAAATTACTCGCAGTAAGATGACAAAAGAGCTTACAAATTTTAATAACTATAGAGTGAGAGCTAGGTTCACATGAAATCAAAGCCTAAAGTGCACTAACTGAGTCAGTGTAAATAACACAGGAACAATAATAACACAGGAACCTTTCCTATTTATATACTTTAAAGCTAAATGAATAGCATGCAACTCTGCAGAAAAGATGGAAGAATTCAATGCAATTTGTTCTGCCACGATTTCATCCTGGCAGACAAAAGCTGAGCCAACGTAATCATCAGATTTAGATCCATCAGTAAAAATAGGAATTAAATTCCTGTCATGGTGTTGAATTTCTGCAAAGTGCTGCCTGTAGACATAATCTGGGGTGGATTCCTTTGGAAATTGCTTTAAGCTAAGGTCAACATTTATCACAGGAGTTGACCAAGGTGATATACTACAGATCTAGCTGTGAAATGTTGCTTGTGTTCAGATCAATCGTGCTGCTCACATTCTCCATTCTTATGGCGAATGCAGGAACACAACTTGGGCGAACTTCAAATAATCGTTTCGAGTAAGTATCTAATACTGTACAATAAACTGAAGGTTTAGTAAGAGAGTTTTTTTTGATATAATAAAAAAGTGACAACTGTTCTCTCCTAAGAGATAGTAAAGGCTCATAAGCATTTACATGCAAACTTTGGACATGAGAGGTGCAAAAGGCACCAGTGCACAAACGCAGTGCTTGATGGTGGATTGGATCCAGCATCTGAAGAGTAGTTTCTCGTGCAGAGCCCAAAACAATGCATCCATAATCCAGCTTTGAGCGGACAAGGGCCCTATAAATCATTAGCATAAAACATTTGTCTGCTCCTTAGGATGAGCAGCACAGTACCTTTAAAAGGTTCAAAGATTGTAGACATCTACACTTCAAACCGCACAAGTGTGGTAAAAACGTCAGTTTAGGGTCAAATGAAACTCCCAAAAACTTTGCCTCATTGACCATTAGGATTTAAACCCCATTTAAGTAAATTTCAGGGTCCAAGTGCAAACCAAGCCTTCGGCAAAAGTTGATGCATGAGGTCTTCTCTGTGTTAAAACTAAAATCATTAGTCTTTGACCAATTGTCTACGCGATTTAGGAAGATTTGCAGTTGTCTCTCAATAAAACTCATGTTGTTTGACTGACAGGAGATCTGAAAGTCATCCACATACAAAGAGTGTTTCACACTAGGAGGGAGACAGTTAGCTATGCTGTTTATTTTAATTAGGAACAGAGTCACACTCAAAATAGAGCCTTGAGGGACACCTTCTTCTTGCGTGAAAGGCCTAGATAAAGTGTTGCCAATCCTGACTTGGAATCTTAGATTCTGTATAAAGTTTTTTATATAAATTGGCAAATTACCCTGCAATCCAAATTGGTGTAGATCACGAAGTATCCTGTATCGCAAACAGCGGTCATAGGCCTTCTCTATATCGAAAAACACAGACACTAAGTGCTGTCGTCTAACAAACGCTTCGCGTATAGATGTTTCAAGATTTACCAAGTTATCAGTGGTACTTCTGTTCCTACGGAAACCACTCTGATGTGGTCAAAAGTATTCCTTTTTCTCTAAGAAATACATTAGACGCCTGTTTACCATTCTCTCGAAAAGTTTACAGAGACAACTCGTCAGAGAGATTGGTCTGTAATTAGAGGGATTCTTGTGATCTTTACCTGGTTGGGAGGAAGATAATGATAGATAGCCTCCAAGAGTCGGGTAAAGTATATTCTGTCCACATTCTGTTAAACAGATTAAGGAGATTTATAAGAGAATTATTTGAAAGATTTTTAATCATGCTGTAGTGGATTTTATCCGGGTGTACAGCAGTATTCCCTGAGCGAGAAATTGCTGTATGTAGTTCTATGCTGGTGAATAACACATTATATTCCTCATTAGATGAAGAATGGAAATTTAAATATTGTTTTTCACTTTGGGCTTTATAAGCCTGAAAATTTCTTGAATACATAATATTGCTAGATGAAGAGGAAAATCTTTCACCCAAGATATCAGCAATACCCTGTATATTGCTGATTATTGTGCCATTATTTTCCAGCATGGACAGAGATTGAGAAGCATATTTCTTATTGATTTTATCCCAGACTGCTTTTGAGCTAGTGAAAGATGTTATGCTAGAAACATACTTCCTCCAAGAATCCCTTTGGCTTTGCCTTCTTATTCTTCTGGCATTAGCCTTTGCTTTTTGAAAAGCTATCAAATTTCTAGCAGTGGGGTATCTTCTAAAAATTACCCAGGCTTTCTTTTGTGCTTTAAATGCTGCTTTGCAATTCTGGTTCAACCATGGTTTCGGATGCTTTGGGTATCTTGTTGATGTCTTTCCCATTATTTTTTCAGCTGCCTGAATAATACTGGAAGTGACAACTTCAACTGCGTCATTGATATCAGCAGTATTGACCATACCCTCAGTGATGTTGGCCATAGAAGAAAAAACAGGCCATTCGGCTGTTTCCAATTTCCATCGTGGTGGATGGGCTGTTTCACACCGTTCTCTGCCTTGATATTTTAAAAATATTGGAAAGTGGTCACTAGAGAGTGGATTAGATCCAACCTTCCATGAAAATGCTGAAAACAGGTTTGGACTCGCTAATGATAAATCAGTGGCAGTGAATGTTCTTGTTGGGGTATGGAAGTATGTCACATCTCCAGTATTAAATACATTTGCTGATTGCCTATGAGTCGTTGAATGGCTCTGCCTCGATGGTTAATGTCAGGACTGCCCCACATAGGATTGTGACCATTAAAATCATCGAGTAAAATAAATGGAGTCGGCAGCTGTTCAACCAAGGCATCCAATTCATCCTCATTGACTCTGACATCTGGTGGCAAGTATATAGAACAAACTGTGACAGTTATGCCAATAGAAATTCTGACTGCCACAGCTTGCAGCTTTGTTGTTATTTGTACCAGTAAGGATGGGATGCAATTTTAAACCAGTATAGCCACACCTCCATTGGCACGGTTGTGGCTATAATCATCCTTGTGGTAGACATCAAATCGTTTTAAAGAAATATTTTTCTCAGGTTTTAGATGGATTTCCTGGAGTGCCATGCAGAGAGATTGGGTAGATGATATCAAGTGTTTAACGTCAGAGAATTTTTTGCAAAAACCACGACAGTTCCATTGGGTTACTTTATAACCCATTATGTGTTTGAGACAGCATTCTTTGTGAAGGTATCCCTTTTTAATTTTACGGCGGTTTTTCTTTTGGAGGTGACGTTGGTTGTGTCACCACCATATTTCGTCACTAGTACAATCCTGAATGTTCGTTAGAAAGGGTTGAACAGTTGTTTTTTTAGATTACAGGACTCGATGTAATTATGCATCATCAACCGATCTTGAAGCACTCTATGGGGATGCAGACACATCCACATGCAATACACTTGATACATTAACCACAGATATATTGGTGAGTGAACAAGGCAACTTTTGTGATGGTGTTGCGACCTATTGTGATGGTCCATCAACTTCCATAGGTGACAATAGATCAACTCTCCTGACAAATACCAAAAGAAAAAAAAGCACAGAAACTGAAAGATGCTATATTTTCAAATATCTGCATGTACCACACCAAAGTAATTGTTATCTTAAAATTTTATATTGTTCAGAAGTAGCATTGTAAGTCAAAAGTCACTTGTCAATCAACTCGTTACTTTTTGCTTGATCTGGCAAACACACTAGCATCATCGATTACAATTTGTTGATTTATTGTTCTGCCATTTTTAACTGCTTTTACTATTTGCCCATTCTTTTATTCAGCAGTGCACTGAGCAGTTGCTGCCGAAAATAACGTTTTTGCTGCTGACGGTTGAAAACACTTTTGCTGAAGAAAGAGCTATTTCAAAATGGCTGATATAAACAATGANGGGCGGCTTAAAAGGGGTTAACTGCTTTTACTATTTGCCCATTCTTTTATTCAGCAGTGCACTGTGCAGTTGCTGCCGAAAATAACGTTTTTGCTGCTGACGGTTGAAAACACTTTTGCTGAAGAAAGAGCTATTTCAAAATGGCTGATATAAACAATGATTTTCTTTCTGCTATATTTACATGCATTTGTTCAATATTATTAGAAGAAAAGCCATTAACTTCAATACTTTGATTTGAAAAAGTTGGATATAACTGATGCTCTTCTTGATACACTTGTAATAGAAAATGGAAGTGGGGTTTATTTGATTCATTTACACGTCTAGGGTTTCATAGGGTTTATTTGATTCATTTACACATCTATTTGAGGAAAAAGGTATCCCAATGAGCAACATCATAGGTTTTGCTAGCGATAATTGTTCCACAATGCTTGGTACAAAAAATGGATTCCAAAAACTGTTGAAAGATGTCTTACAAACATTTTCGTGCTTGGATGTGTTTGTCATTCATTTTCACTATGTGCAAGCCATGCAGTGTCAGTGTCGGTGTTGCCATCATCCTTAGAAGCATTTCTAAAAGATGTTACGTCCTATTTCAGCCAAAGTAGCAAGTGTGAAAATGACTTTGCCTCAATTCAAGGTGTTCTTCAAATTGCAAAACATAAAATTCCAAAGCTAGCCCAAACATGATGGCTTTCTAGAGAACAAGTAATTCCCAGAATTTTGGAACAATGGGAAGCTCTGATCCTATACTTTCAATCTGAATCTAAAACTGGCAAAGTTGATGGTGCATGTAGAATATACAAGACACTTGTCAACACTGGGACAAAGCATATGCTCTGCTTCCTCCATTATGTCTTGGGCAAAGTTAACAATGTCAATTTAGAATTTAAATCTGAACACTTCAGGTTGCATAAATTGCACTCATTGGTGTCATTAGAGTACAAGAATATCTTGAGTTTTTTCATTAAAGAAGAGTATTTATTGCAAATGACTTTAGTGACTATTGATCCCAGAAAAAAAAAATTTCACAAACTGATAGATTTGTATCTTGGCAGAAGAACAATGGCCCTTATAGAAAAAGATCCAATTACCAATCTCAAATGTGCCCTCAGATTTAAAAATGACTTCTTGCAATTTTTGATAGAATTGTATGTCCAAATTAAGCAGCGATTTTCTTTTGATGAAAATAGTGTAATAGCAAAGTTGAAAACTTTAGATCCAAAAATTGTTTTTAGCCAGAATTGCTATATGTCTATCTCAAGTCTAGCTGCTAATTTCAAATCACTCGTGCCTGAGAACAAGTTGGATGAACTGGAAGACAAGTTTAGAAGCTCTCGGTTGTCCAAAGAACAATTGGGTTTTAGTGACGATATGAGAATACCAGAATTCTGGTATTCTTTGTGGGAAGTAAAGGATGGCCTAAATCAGCCTAAATATTTAAATTTGTCCAACTTCATGACAAACATGACTGTATTGCCCCATTCGTCTGCATGGAGAGAAATTTTTCCCAAGTGAATAGCACAAAACAAAGTTTACTAATAAATTAAATGCATCAACAAGAAGAGATAAAATATTAGCAAAACATCATCTAACAAAACACAGCAATTCAGGAATTACTTGACAACCGAGAAAAGAATTAATAAAAGAGTAGCAAGATGGGATGGTATATAAGAGATATACTGAGCAACTAAAAAGAGCAAAAGATGACCACAAAATAATGATTTATGAGTGCAACGATGATGATTAAATTAAACTATTTTATCGTAAGTATTATTTACTTTGTATAATATTATTGCAAGCTTAAACAATATATTTAGTCTTTGCACTAAAAGCAAATACATTCCTATTCTAGACCAGCTTGGTTTTTTTACAAGATGTTGATTTTTTTAGAGAGCCAATCTTGGTTTTTTAAAAAATTCCTGATGGCATCCCTGTCTCAGCCATCTCAAGGAACTTCTAAGTACCACCACCAGATCAGAGTTGCCAGACTGGGCAACAAGTAGCGGATTGAGCAACTTTTTAAGTGCCTTTGCTACAAAAATTTCAAATTTCAGCATGCATCAACACAGTAAATAAGTTTCTAGTCCATCTCTGTTTTTAATTCTATCGAAATTAGATTCAAAAAAGTGAATTTCACTTGTATTCTTAAAAGAATTTTTTTAAAGAAAAATTTTTTGGAATTTATTAATTTTAATATTTACAATAACCGATCCCATTGTTTTATTTTTATTATTTATTTACTATTTAATGAGTTTTATGAACAGAAAAATGGGAATAGAGGAATTGAGGCAGCAGATGGCCAGATTGGAGATCGATAGAAATTATTTTAAGTGTTTCTTACGTGAACAACAAACTCCTACAACGTTACAGTTGCCAGAATCTATTAAGTCCAGCATCCGGTATGGAGATATAATCAAAATAGAGAGACTAATTATTAAATCAGTAATAAAGAAAAAAAGGTAAACAAATATTTTTACTGTCTTTAAATAAAAAATTTGATTATCCCTTAACTGCAGAGAAAGAAGAATAATTAAAGAAATTAATTATAAATTTAACAGATGTTGAAGTACCAAAAAATTATCTATGTTTATTATCATATGGAAGTAATATGAATTTACCTATATTTACAAAAACAATTGAAGTTGTGGCCAAAATGGAAAGGATTATTCAATGAATCTCAGGAAAACAAAATAATAAAAATCAGTTAAGGAAAAATTTAAGTAGAGATCTTCAAAACTATAAAGGAAAAGGTGCGTACAGAGATTATATGTTAGATAAAAAGGCAATTAAAATAACTAGAAAAACAAATAGATTAATTAAGTTTTTTAAAAATAAACAAATTTCTATTATTAAAGCAGATAAATCTCATGCGCTTATAATTATTAAAAATTCAGACTTACAGCAAAAGAAAAAACAAATAGTAGCTACAAATGAATACGAAATTTTACCCAGTGATCCAACGGAAGACATTAAAAATAGTGGGACAGATTTTTAGACCATTAGTGGATTTTAAATACTCAGTACTATATAATTTGGAACATTATATAAAAAATTATTTGCAGTATATACCTGACTCTAAATATACCATAAAAAATGCAGATCAATTAATCTCAAGATTAATGTCCGGTCAAAGTAAGAAATCTTATAGATTCTTAAGTTTGGATGTAAAATCTATGTATCCATCAATAAACTGGAACATTATTATAAAAAGTTTAAGTAAATATAATTTACCTTGTCACATTTTAGAATTTATACAGTTTACTTTTAAAAATAATTATTTTAAAATTTCTACAGAACATTATCGTCAAAGAGACGGGATAGCAATGGGATCAGTGGTCAACCCAAAACTTGCAGATATTTGCATGTCATCATTGGATGAAAAAATCTTCTAGTTTCAAAGTATTGTTTTTTATACTAGATATGTGGATGATATATTAATTTTGTACGACTCAAATGACACCACACCTGAAAACATCAAGATTTACGCAAATAGTTTAAATATTAACATTAAATTTACTTATGAAGAAAAAAGAAACTATGAAATTAATTATTTAGATTACTTTGGGACATTATATAAAAAATTATTTGCAGTATATACCTGACTCTAAATATACCATAAATTACAAGACAAAATGAAACATTGCTGTTTCGTAAGTACGAAAAAATATGTAATAATAGTAAGGTGATTAATCATAAATCATATAGCCCTATAGGAATAAAACAAAATGTATTTTTGATGGAATTAAGGAAAATATTTAATAGAACAACATTAAAAAATATATTGAAATACAGACTAAGAACCTTTTTAAAAAATATTTATTAAATGATTATCCACAACAGCTTATATATAAGTGGTATAATACTTATATTAATAATAGATATAATGTCAAAGATAAAAAAAATAGAAAATTTACATATTAAAATTCCGTATATTTCAAAATTTTATTAAAAAATATAAAAATTATATTAAAGAATTATTTTTTGTCAACTTAGTAGGAGAACAAAGAAATAAATTAAACAAGAGTATCTGTTTCATTAACAAAGTAAATGAGAAACAATCAAGGAATCCTTTAGAAGTAGCAGGAGTTGTATATAGATTGATGTGTACATGTACAGAACAGAAATATTATATTGGAGAAACAGGAAAAAAACTTGAAGTGAGACTGAAAGAATATGAGGCGGCAATCTGACTAAAAAGAACCAAATCTCTGTGGCAACAACACTGCAATATAACAAAATGTATTATTGACCGAAATAATATTAAAATTAAAAATATGACACTTCCGTGCTGCGGCGTTATAATATTAAAATATTGTACAAAGTAGGAAATCTTGTAAAAAGACGTGTTATCGAACATTACTGTATAAAAGGATATGTAAATTGTATTAATTTAAATACCGGCACATGTGTTGATGCATGCTGGGATAGCTTGATAGAGTATAAAAGTATTGGCAATGTAAAACTGTAATATCCACTGATGAGGCTGATAAGCAAAATATATTTGGAAGAAAAAGGAAAAATAAAGTGAGAAATAGTAAATAAGTTTCTTGTCCATCTCTGTTTTTAATTCTATCGAAGTCAGATTCAAAAAAGTGAATTTCACTTGTATTCTTAAAGAGTTTTTTTTAAAAAAAAATTTTTTGGAATTTATTAATTTTAACATTTATTGTATTATACAAAACTAATAAAGTTAGATCTGGAAACACTAGACATTTGTTGAGTTCGCACTGTTGCAGTATAATGGATCGTGTTGTCTCGGTGAGTGCCTAGGTCTAGTAGTTGAACAGTATTTTATAAATGTGAACATTGCAAATTAATTGTGTTACTATATTGGTCATACCAACATAATGGGTAAGTGGAGTAAGTATAATAAAAACTTCCAAAATTCATGGCTCTCAGATAAAGAATTTAGCAAATGGATCAAAGAAGTGAGGAATGACAGTGAAAAAGCATACTGTAAACTTTGTAAAGTGTATCTCAGAGCCCACAAAACTGACTTAAGCAAACATACGTCTACTGCAAAACATGCTAAAAANTTAACATTAAATTTACTTATGAAGAAAAAAGAAACTATGAAATTAATTATTTAGATTACTTTGGGACATTATATAAAAAATTATTTGCAGTATATACCTGACTCTAAATATACCATAAATTACAAGACAAAATGAAACATTGCTGTTTCGTAAGTACGAAAAAATATGTAATAATAGTAAGGTGATTAATCATAAATCATATAGCCCTATAGGAATAAAACAAAATGTATTTTTGATGGAATTAAGGAAAATATTTAATAGAACAACATTAAAAAATATATTGAAATACAGACTAAGAACCTTTTTAAAAAATATTTATTAAATGATTATCCACAACAGCTTATATATAAGTGGTATAATACTTATATTAATAATAGACTAGCAGACCCCGCCACGCCTTGTTGTNATTGCAAATTAATTGTGTTACTATATTGGTCATACCAACATAATGGGTAAGTGGAGTAAGTATAATAAAAGCTTCCAAAATTCATGGCTCTCAGATAAAGAATTTAGCAAATGGATCAAAGAAGTGAGGAATGACAGTGAAAAAGCATACTGTAAACTTTGTAAAGTGTATCTCAGAGCCCACAAAACTGACTTAAGCAAACATACGTCTACTGCAAAACATGCTAAAAATGATGCAGGCATAACTTCATCATTTCAAAAAAGGTTGACAACCATATTCTATGAAAAGTGTATGGCCACTACACTTGAACTAAAGTTAGTTGCGTTTGTTGCCTGCCATACAAGCATTAGAAATGTCAATTATTTAACAGATTTGATAACAAATGAATTTCCCTCATCGAGTTCATCATCGATGGCAATATATCAATACATAAAAAGTTTAAAAATGCATAGAAGTAAGTGTTCTGCTATTATTAAGAATGTAATTGCTTCTGCACTGCTACAAGAATAAATTGAGCATATTAAGAATCATGTTTTTTTCTCTTATCATTGATGAATCAACTGATATTTCTTGTGTGAAACATTTATGTTTGTGTATCAGATATTATAACTCAAAAAATAATCAAATAGTGTCTCAATTCCTTGGATTGATTCCAGTCACAATTACTACTGCAGAGGCACTGCATGATGCTGTTACACACTTTTTGTCTGATGTTAATATTGATATTAAAAAATGCTTTGCTATTGCAACTGATGGTGCATCTAACCTTTGCGGTATTAATAACTCTCTTTACAAGCAGATGAAGAAGGATAACCCAAATGTAATATTAATAAAGTACATCTGTCATTCACTTTATTTATCCTGTTCACACACATCAGAGGAATTGTCTGGAAATATACTGGGTTGTTCGGAAAGTAATTTCATTTTTTTTCGGGGGAAAAAAACACAATATTTTTATAATAAATAAATATTTTATTGAATTATATATCAACCATTTTGTTCAAATACCTGTTGTCATCATTTCTGGTAGTAGCATAATTTCACATTCATAAAAGTTTTGATCATTGCTTACAAAAAACTGATCCAAGTGATTTTTGACATTGTCATTTCAAGTAAATGTCTTACAGTTTAAAAAATTTGTATAAACTGGAACAAGTAATAATCTGAGTGTGCTCGATCTGGTGAATATGGTTTGTGTGAAAACACATCCCATCTAAGTTATAACAGTTTCTGACGAGTTAACAAACTTGTGTGAAACTTGACATTATCGTGGTAAAACACTATACCTGTTTTGTTGATCAATTCTGGCAGCCTTTTCTGTTTGATATTACTCAATTTGTTTACTTGATGGCAGTACACTTTCAAATCAATTGTTAAATTGTCTGGTAAAAGCTCCAAAAAAACTTCCTTAAAATCCCACCAAAGAGAGCATCTCTCTTTAAGAACATGTGGAACCCATATATCGAGCTTTGAAGCAAAACCAAGTTGTTTCAAGTAATCATAAACAGTTCAATTTGACAAATTTAATCTCTTAGTGATTTCATGTGTTGTTATTCTTCAGTTTGCTTCAATCAGTACTTTTATTTTGTTTTCATTGGCATCAATTATTGGCAATCCATAATGCAGTGCATTTTCAATACTGAAATTGCGAGAACGAAATTTTGTAAACCAGTTTTGGCACTGTCGTTCTGTCAACACATCTCCACCATACATGTCACATGATTTTTTTCTTGCTTGAACGGCATTTTTATTTTTTTGTAATAAAAAAGCAAAATATGCCGCAAATGCTGCTTTCCATCTTCCATATTTGATGGGACACAAAAAATAAACAATTGCACAAAATCAAACTAAATTTTTTACAAACAAGCTTTAAAATGCTAGTTGTCAAAATATATAATGATAATACGGTTTAGAATGAAAATGCGTGAAAAATACAACTAATGTGTCTAGTGGTAAAAAAAACTAAATTTTACTTTCCAAACAACCTAATAGATTATTTGCTCAGTGAAACATAACTGAATATAGGAACTGTTCTACTCTCAGCACCTGGGTGAAATCAACGTTACACTATCTGGAACCTGGAACCGGTGCTCGACGCACATATACTGTATATCGCTGTTGACAAACATTTTCGAGTGATCTGTTCACTCTTCTTCAGGTTGACTGAAATTCCTCGGACGGAGTGTATATTATTTGTTGGGATAGGGTGTTGGTTCCGAGGAGGTGGGTCGTTTCTGGCATGTGCAGTTGTGATTTTGCTCAGGTGAGTGGGATTTATTCCTCCTGCAATGAATTCCACCGGGTTATCCCCTACATCGATAAAAAACAACCATGGTTTGGTCCACTCTATGGTTGATGAGGAAACTCAACCAGCGACCGTTATGAATGGTGTCCGCCATGTTGAACCGTCCGAAACAAGCACCGGAATAGTCACCTCGGCCAGACCTCACCCCAGCCCCTACACGCCGTAGTTCAAAAAGGGAAAATTGCGCACCATCAAACTCAGAAAAGAAAAATGAAAATAAATCTACAGCTACAACTATGAACTCTCTTCCCCACCATACCTACCATGAATAATCGTAGACAGTGTGAAAGGTTGGTTAGTTGGTTGGTTGGTTAATTTTTATTGGCACAAAAGCCATGCAGGCTATACTGCGCCACGATACATGGTACAATTGAGGTAGAAAATAAATAGGGGAACATATATACACAAACGAAACATCACAGTTTAACCATTAAAAAGCTAATGGTAATATAAATATGAAATCTAAAATTTAATAAATAAAAATGCAACTCAAAATAAATAAAACTGTACAATAAATATATCATCAGATTTCCCTATACTTATTAATGACTTTTAGAAAGTCCAGTATATTATCCAGATTTGGCCTCTGGCCCAAAATGTCTCTAAAGCTTGCATTTCCGAAATGCTGTCTACGACTCTGATCAAAAGCAACACAGTTGCAAAATATGTGTTTAACACTTACAGCACAGTTGCAGTGCTGACATACTGGTTCGTCATCTCCCTTCAAAAGGTATTGATGAGTCAGTCGAGTGTGTCCAATTCTCAAACGAGTAAGGATAACCTCAGATCTATCATATTGCCTATTATGTGTCCAATTTTCTACCAAAGGTTTGATCTCGTGAAGTTTATTGTGGATTTGTGCATTCCACATGATTTGCCATGTCTCTGCTAGTCGTTTTTTAACGACTAGCTTCAAATCACCTCCTTCAATATCCATTGTATGCTGTGAAGGACTTGATGACTTAGCAGCTGTATCAGCTTCTTCATTACCTCTTATACCCACGTGGCCTGGGACCCAACAGAACTTCACAAAAAAATTTCTTGTAGTGAGATGGCAAATTAGTTTTCGAATTTTAATAACTATAAAGTGAGAACTACGTTCATACGAGATCAAAGCCTGAAGTGCACTATCTGAGTCAGTGTAAATCATGCAGCAACGATGACCTTTCCGATTTATATACTTTAAGGCTAAATAAATAGCCTGCAACTCTGCAGAAAAGATGGAAGAATTCGGTGGTATTTGTTCTGCCACAATTTCATCCTGGCAAACAAAGGATAAGCCAACATAGTTATCCAATTTAGATCCATCTGTGTATATAGAAATTAAATTCCTGTAACGATGCTGAATTTCTGCAAAGTGCTCTCTATAGATGTAGTCTGGCGTGGTTTCTTTAGGGAACTGCTTTAAGCTTAAATCAACATCGATTTGTGAAGTTGACCAAGGTGAAATACTATTAACCTCAACATGTGAGATGTTGCTTGTGTCTAGTTCAATCGTGCTGCTTACATTCTCCATTCTTATGTCGAATGTAGGGACACAACTTGGGTGAGCTTCAAATAATCGTTTCAGCTCAGTATCTACTACTGTACGATCAACTGAAGGTTTAGTAAGAGAGTTTTCTTTTATATAATAAAAAAGAGACAACTGTTCTCTCCTAAGAGACAGTGCAGGCTCATAAGCATCCACATACAAACTTTGGACAAGAGAAGTTCGAAATGCACCAGTGCACAAACGCAGTGCTTGATGGTGAATTGGATCCAGCATCCAAAGAGTAGATTCTCACGCAGAGCCATACACAATGCATCCGTAATCCGGCTTTGAGCAGACAAGGGCCCTATAAACCCTGAGCATCAAAACTTTGTCTGCTCCCCAAAATGAGTATCATAGTACCTTTAAAAAATTTAAAGATTTTAAACATCTACTCTTCAGGTTGCGCAAGTGTGGCAAGAATGTCAGTTTTTGGTCGTAAGAAACACCCAAAAACTTAGTCTCATTCACCATTGGGATTTTATCCCCGTTTAGATAAATTTCCGGATCCAAATGCAAACCACGCCTTTGACAAAAGTGGATGCACGAGGTCTTCTCCATGTTAAAACTAAAACCATTAGTCTTGGACCAATGGTCTACGCGATTTAGGGAGGTTTGCAGTTGTCTCTCGATAAAACTCATGTTGCTTGACTGGCAGGAGATCTGAAAGTCATCCACATAAAAAGAGTGTTTCACACTAGGGGGAAGACAGTTAGCTATGCTATTAATTTTAATTAGGAACAGAGTCACACTCAAAATAGAGCCTTGAGGAACACCTTCTTGTTGCGTGAAAGGCCTAGATAAAGTGTTGCNAATGTAGGGACACAACTTGGGTGAGCTTCAAATAATCGTTTCAGCTCAGTATCTACTACTGTACGATCAACTGAAGGTTTAGTAAGAGAGTTTTCTTTTATATAATAAAAAAGAGACAACTGTTCTCTCCTAAGAGACAGTGCAGGCTCATAAGCATCCACATACAAACTTTGGACAAGAGAAGTTCGAAATGCACCAGTGCACAAACGCAGTGCTTGATGGTGAATTGGATCCAGCATCCAAAGAGTAGATTCTCACGCAGAGCCATACACAATGCATCCGTAATCCGGCTTTGAGCAGACAAGGGCCCTATAAACCCTGAGCATCAAAACTTTGTCTGCTCCCCAAAATGAGTATCATAGTACCTTTAAAAAATTTAAAGATTTTAAACATCTACTCTTCAGGTTGCGCAAGTGTGGCAAGAATGTCAGTTTTTGGTCGTAAGAAACACCCAAAAACTTAGTCTCATTCACCATTGGGATTTTATCCCCGTTTAGATAAATTTCCGGATCCAAATGCAAACCACGCCTTTGACAAAAGTGGATGCACGAGGTCTTCTCCATGTTAAAACTAAAACCATTAGTCTTGGACCAATGGTCTACGCGATTTAGGGAGGTTTGCAGTTGTCTCTCGATAAAACTCATGTTGCTTGACTGGCAGGAGATCTGAAAGTCATCCACATAAAAAGAGTGTTTCACACTAGGGGGAAGACAGTTAGCTATGCTATTAATTTTAATTAGGAACAGAGTCACACTCAAAATAGAGCCTTGAGGAACACCTTCTTGTTGCGTGAAAGGCCTAGATAAAGTGTTGCCCATCCTAACTTGAAATCTTAAATTTTCTAAGAAGTTTTTTATGAAAACTGGCAGATTACCCCGCAATCCGAATTGGTCCAGACCACGGAGTATCCCATATCGCCAACAACAATCATAGGCCTTCTCTATGTCAAAAAACACAGACACTAAGTGCTGTTGTTTAACAAACGCCTTGCAAATAGATGTTTCAAGGTTTAGTAAGTTATCAGTGGTACTTCTGTTCCTACGAAAACTACTCTGATGTGGTCAAAAGTATACATTTTTCTCTAAGAGATACATCAGACGTCTGTTTACCATCCTCTCAAAGAGTTTACACAGGCAACTTGTCAGAGAGATTGGTCTGTAATTAGAGGGATTCTTCTGGTCTTTGCCAGGCTTGGGAATAGGTATAATGATAGATAGCGTCCAAGAGTCAGGAAAAGTATGTTCTGTCCATATTCTGTTAAACAGATGCAGGAGATTAGAAAGGGAATTGTTTGACAGATTTTTAATCATGCTGTAGTGGATTTTATCCGGGCTTACAGCACTATTCCCCGAGCGAGAGATTGCTGTATGTAATTCAATTCTAGTAAATAGCACATTATATTCCTCATTAGATAAGGAGTAAAAGTTTAAACACTGTTTTTCTCTTTGGGCTTTATAAACCTGAAAATTCCTTGAATACACTATATTGCTGGATGAAGCAGAAAATGTTTCACCCAATAAATTAGCAATGTGTTGTACATTGCTGATTATTGTGCCATTATTTTCCAGCATGGACAGAGTGAAAAGCATATTTCCCATTAATTTTATGGATTTTATCCCAGACTGCTTTTGAGCTAGTGGAAGATGTTATGCTTGAAACATACTTCCTCCAAGAATCCCTTTGGCTTTGCCTCTTTAGTCTTCTGGCATTTGCCTTTGCTTTTTGAAAAGCAGTGAAATTTTCAGCAGTGGGGTATCTTCTAAAAATCCCCCATGCTTTCTTTTGTGCTTTAAATGCTGCCTCACAATTCTGGTTCCACCATGGTTTAGGATGTTTTGGATATCTAGTTGATGATTTTCCCATTGTTTTTTCGCTGCCTGAATGATACTGGAAGTGACAACCTCAACTGCATCATTGATATCAGCAGTATTGACCATTTCCTCAGTGATGTTAGCCAAAGTGGAAAATGAAGGCCAATCTGCCATTTCAAGTTTCCAGCGTGGTGGACGCTGTTTCACAGCTTTCTCTGCCTCGGTATTTTAGAAATATTGGGAAGTGGTCACTGGAAAGTGGATTAGATCCAACCTACCATGTAAACGCTGAAAATAGGTTCAGGGTTGCTAGTGATAGATCAATGGCAGTGAATGTTCTTGTTGCGGCATGGAAGTATGTCACTTCTCCCGTATTAAACAAATACAGTTGCTGGTTGCCTAGAAATCTTTCAATGGTCCTTCCTCGACAATTAATGTCGGGACTGCCCCACATAGGATTATGGCCATTGAAATCACCTAGTAAAAGAAACGGAGTAGGCAACTGTTCAACCAAAGCATCCAATTCATCCTCGTTCACTCTGACATCTGGTGGCAAGTATATAGAACAAACTGTGACAGTTACGCCAATTGAAAGTTTGACTGCCACAGCTTGCAAATCAGTGGTTATTTGTATCGGTAAGGATGGGATGTGGTTTGAAACCAAAATAGCCACACCCCCACTAGCACGGTTGTGGCTATCATCATCCTTGCGATAGAGATTGAATCCTTTTAAAGAAATATTTTCTCCAGGTTTTAGATGGGTTTCCTGGAGTGCCACACAGTGAGATGAAGTAGATGATGTCAAGTGTTTAATGTCAGAGAAGTTGTTGCGGAAACCACGACAGTTCCATTGGATTATTTTGTAATCCATTGTGTGTTTGAGGCAGCAGTCTTCGCAAAAGTGTCCCTCTTCAATTTTACTGAAGATTTTCCTTTTGAAGGGAAGGGTGGTTTGGTCCCCTCCATATTATTCTCTTCATCAGAAATATCAGAGAACTCACTCATGGATTGAGTCTCTGATCTCTTTGATTTAGAGAGGGCTGCTTTCAATTTTTGTTTGTTCAGTGGGTTCTTATTAGCCTTTTTAGAACCCACATTTCTGGTTATTACCCCTGTTTTAGTTACAAGAGTTTTGGTCTTTGTGTTTGCCGTTTCTTCTGCTTGTGTAGCTGGGGTCAGTAAACATCTTGCATGGCGAGTAAGAGATTCACTTGGTGATACAGAAATATCTGTTTGAACTCCACATGTTTTCGTAGATTTCAGAACAGAAGCAAATGTTTTTTGTTTTAATGTTGTCGTTTGAGAGACCATGCGGCGGGCTTCTGGGTATGGTATATTATTTGTGGTTTTTACCCGTTGAATCTCCTTTTCTCTCTGCCATGCAGGGCATTTCCTTGAGTAGGCAGGATGGGCATCTTTACAATTCACACAGCATGGAGAATTGGTGCACTTGGTACTCTCGTGACCTTCAGTTCCACTCTGTGCACATGTGCTTTTCCCACAACAGGATGTTTGTGAATGTCCAAATCGCTGGCATTTGAAACAACGCAGCGGATTTGGAACATACGGATGAATTGGGCAGCGCAGATAACCTGCTGTGATAGCAGATGGCAAAGTTGGTTTGTTAAAGGTTAAAATTAAGTGTTTAGTAGGAATTAACTTGCCATCTCGACGAATGGAGATGCGTCGAACAGCAGTAACACCTTGATCTGAAAGACCAATCTGGATATCTGATTCATCCTCAGACATGAGATCAATTTCAGATATCACACCACATGAAGAGTTCAAACTTGTATGTGGTGTGATGGTGACTTGTATGTCTCATAGAGAATTCATTTTCAAGAGTTTTTCTGACTGTTGAGGGGAGGCTGTTTCCACAAGTAGATCTCCTGACCTCAATTTTTGGATTTTTTTAAGGTGCCCAATGGTCGACTCAAAAAGTTTCTGGATTAAAAAAGGAGAGCGTTTAGACAAAGGTGTTTCTCCTGTAGCGTGAACAATAAGGTAGGTTGGTTGATTGGAGGAATTGACCTCCTTTGGTGGCAGTACATTGGTAGATGTTTTAGATTTTGAAGAATCCATATTTAGAGATAATAATTCAGCTCCTAGTGACCCCACCCACCATGGGGCCCAACAAGGGGATGCCGTCACATGGGAGAGTCCCATAGACCGTCACACCAGGGTTTCCCAGGAGCTATACCCTCACAATGCAGTCAAGAAGAGCACATCTTGTCTGACGTGTCTGCCCGGTCTGCATCGATCGGTTGACTCCAAACCGAGGTCAAGGATGACTCAACAACCAGCCGATTGACTCAAACGGAGCCTGATTTGAGCCTCCCGTTTATCCGAAGCAGGGGCCAAAGCAGTGTGTTGGGGACAGTATGTTGCCCCTCAACTACCAGGATCCCCCTTTCCGGCATACGGGACACCATGCACGGCAAACACGTGGGTGGGCGTTCAGATCCCAGGGATGGTAAAGAAGAGTTACTAAACCATCTCTGGGAGGTCCCCTCACCACAAACAGTAACCCACATCGAGGGGGCTAGCAACAAAAAAAACTTCCAGAAGATCCCCAAGGACCTAGGGAACTAAGGAAGTTACCTGCGAAGAAAGAGTCAAGGTGCTGTGTGTGCACAAGTATGAGTTTGAAGAGGAGATCTAGAACCATTTGTACTCGTTGTCTCAAACGGTTACATCCCGAATGTTACCCCAAGCATTATTGCTGATAGGATAGGTATGTATTATAATTCTGATCAAACATTCGACATTATATTTATATAAATTATCATTTTGCAGCTAATTCAATAGATAAATAATCTCTTACAGATTTGGTCCTGGCAGCATGGAAGTTGCATTTTTTTCTACTTTTTTTGTTATTTTATATGTTTCAATGTTACATTTTTATGTAAAAATAAACGTGTTTTATATGTATATATTATAATATGTATATTTATATTACAAATATTCTTATTTTCACTTAATTTTACTATAATAAAGTATAGTAAAAATATGTTAAAATCAAAATATATGTTTTTATTTTAATGTGTGATAATTTAAAAACGAAAAAAACATATATGCATAAAAGTTATATATAACTCTACAAAACAATATTCTACATCGTTCTGGCTTAATGCCAACAAGAATTAACTAACAGAAAAATGTTAATTTTAACAAAAAGTAACAAATTTTCAAGTTAAGATGTCAGTTTATGATATTATTTTTTTTTTCTGATAAATTTCATTGAAAGATGTCGTATTTAAAAGTAAATATATTAAAAAATATACATGATTTTTTTCACACGAATATATTAATAATTTAATTTTTGGTGAATTTTTAAAATAATATTGTTTGATTCACCTATAATGACCTTGGTCTTTCTAAACAATAAACGTAAACACGGGGGCGTGGTGACTGCTTCTAAGAAGGTTAATAGTCACTTGGAGCACAGGAAGTGAGCTAACTTCATCAACTATTCTGACCCGACTGCTATGATCATGAACTACATCCGTGATGCCAACGTATGAATCATACTTCGAAAAGCTCACTTCCACATCACCCAACCTGACGGCATGGGCTTTCATAACCGCTATCAGAACACCATATGTAAACAACTTAAAACCCTATTGAAATCACGCATGGCAGATGACTGGTGTAGCAGTGAAAGGGGCCAACGAAAAGCTATGGCTACATGTAGAAACAGCATTTCGAACACCTGGATCAACTCTCCCTGCCTATCGAAAGGCACCTATGCCTTCTCCTTAAAAGCCTGGCTAGATCTTCTTCCCACCAAAACTAATCTATTTCAGTGGAAGAAATCCCCCACCAGCCTCTGCCCCCACTGTGGTGAATGTAAAACAATTCATCATATTCTCTCAAAGTGTCACCACTATATGCCTCTCAGACATGAGCTGCACGACAAAATTTTGACTCAGATAAGCAAAACGGTGCATTACAACAACAATGGCCCTGGAGTCACAGTTTCTATCGACAAGTTGATCAACAAACTGGGTGAAGATAACCTACAGCCTGATATTGTTATACATGACGAGAAGGAGAAAAAGATCACCATCATAGATCTCGCCATCACGGGAAAGATTGCCTAAACGTCTCCCACCAGAATAAAATCGAGAAATACCATCATATAGGGGACAATTTTGCTGCGAGAGGTTATCAGGTTGTCAACGATGCATGTGTTTGGCTCCATGGGGGGACCAATTCCTGTAACACAGAGCTTTTTAAACTCTGTGACTCTCCAGTTAAATATTTGGCCAAAATGCATAAATTCATTATAACAGACATTCTCAAATTCACGCATAAAATATGGGGGCAATGACGTGGACCCGTCATCCGATAACTTCTCTGTGTATATCGGTGTCCGTTACTCATTCTGTATATTGTTGCTATGTATATTTCTAATAACAATACTTGTATATTATTGCATCTGCATCGTTTATTTTTATTTTATGTATATGTCCCACTTGCCCACCATTTTTATCTTTTTGTTTGCTACTTTTGTATGCATCTACGCCAATGTAATAATATGTAACCCACTTATCCTTAATCTGGTATTGTTACCCTACCTACCTTGTCATGTCCCTGAGGCACCATCCTCTGGACAAGTTACAAACATGCTATCTTTATATTATTTATGTATATGCATGGTATTATTATTTTTGTACAGTTTAAAAGAAAATAAATACGGTTTGAGCCCACCCGGAGGCAATTAATTTTTTACTGTTTTCTAGTGGTTTTAGCCATTCATTTTGTCTTTCTGCATCACATTTACCTCTATGAATGTCTTCAGAACCACTTATTTCATCACTTATTTTGCTGTTTATTTCACTCCATCATCGATATTTCACCAACTTCTAATTTCGGACGACCGTTACAATGATGACAATTTTCCGAATACACCTCCCACCGGGCAATGAACCTCTCCTTAAAAACGTCAGAATCATATGCCTTAATAGAGCCATCCAATCATTCAGGAATCAGATCTTCACAAAATTGAAAGAGTTAATAGAGACCGAAGACTCCTTATTCCACACACACCCGGACGTATTGGCCAGGGAGAACGCTAAGTTGGTCCCAGTCTACGAATGCCTATCTGCTGACCTATGGGAATGCTACCGCAAGAAGCTGAATTGGGTGCTAGAATTTCAGGTACCTAAGACTAACCAGCTATTCCTGTTTATCCTTTGGGACGTCATCCAACCACCTAACTTTGTTATGGATGTACTTAGTTATGGCCCAACCTTCACCCCCCACCACCCAAAAATAGAACCAGAGACCTCATCCCAGACATGGAATACCTTCTAAAAAGCTTCCCAGACACGCAGAAGGAATATTACAGATGGATGTCCTCGATAAATATCAGGAAAGCTAAGGAGCAGCAAGAAATTATAGAGCTCAGGGGCAAGCTGAGACATACTATTGGATGGATGCGAAAGAATGGAGTGATTCTCACCAGAGCTGATAAGTCCAGAACACTAGTCCTCATGAAACGTAGCTCATACCAGCAGGGTTTAGGGGAATACATTGATAATACAATGTGCGAGAAGAAAAGAGACGATGTAATTGACAAACTACAAGCTAAGGTTAGACGTCTCGCTGATTCTAAATTAGCCAAGCACCTGGCACTACGCGACATAGTGGTTGATTCACCGAATGTACCTAGACCTTTTGCCTATGCTAAAACACATAAGATGGGCCAACAGTTATGCCCAATTGTGGACAAAGTAAGGGTGCCCACACAAAAGCTTAAAAAAGCCATACACAACCTTCTAACTCCCCATCTGGAAAACTACCCCTACAACGTAAATAAACCGCCCAACCTCATCTGCCTCCTGCAAGATCTATCCTCCCCACCACAATTTATGACAGTCCTGTACTTCAAAGCTATGTACCCCTCAATAGAGCTACCTCCAGCCTTCTGCTCTCTCAGACTTTTTGTTTAATACAGTTCAAGACCATGCACTACACCAACAGGTACTCGAGGTGGCCCATCAGGGCTGCGGAGTCGCGTAAAAATCGACTCCAACTCCAACCAGGGGCGGACTTGTTACTGAAAAAACCCGGAAATTCTGATATCGTCACGTGACCTCAGAATAAAATATTTAATAAATAGAGTTCTAATAAAGGTAGCGCGTAGAAACTTTTTATTCCAAAGCTAAAAGACTTCTCTAAGTAATATATAAATATGTATTCGATAATTTTTACTTTTCCGGCTGTTATATATAACAGAGGAAAAGTGTAGCGCTCAGTCAAAAAATGACCCCTCCCAAATTTTTACATTTTTGGACTCAGGACACCTTGAAATTTGGAGATATACAAAAGTTTCGAGGTTTTTTCTATATGTGTGGATGTTAGACTGTGGGGGGGCATGATTTTGTTCACCCTGTTGAAGCCTAATAATTTCTGTGATCATAGTGGTCAGAATCAAAGTCAGATGGTTTAACACAGGAGTTAGTTATTAAGCGTTAAAGTGGTTGAACTAACTCGTGTCCCCATATACATTCTAACATCTTAGGTGAGAACATCTTAATGGGTTTTACTGTACTATTATAAAATGGCTTAAAAGCTTACTTTGAGGGTAGACGAGTTTTATTTTATTATTATTATTTTTTTTAATTTTGAATGCTAATAACGAGTAAAATATTCATTAAGAGATATAACACATGACCACTTTTAGGTCTTCATCCTGTCAACCTTTAATTAAGAACCAAAATTTAATAGTATTAATGCCCCTTTATACGCAAGCTACAGTGCCACATTTTGTTTCTTAAACTTTACCCATTCTGAGATATTGTTTAATATCTCAGAACAGAAAATAAAGAAACAAATTAGATGCCAACACGCGCGCGAGAATTTTTCCCCTTTACTGACTTTTTTGAGGGGTTCGGGAGGTCTCCAAACATGTAGATTTGGAAAAAAAAACTTGGAGGGTCAAATTTGACACGATTCCAATACTTTTCCGTTTTATATACATAACAAGTTGGTAAGTAAAAAGGAGTTGGAGTCGACGGATTTTTTGACGACTCCAACTCCGACTCCGGCTAAAACACCAAAACTCCACGACTCCAACTCCACAGCCCTGGTTACAACTCTGTTTTTAGGTTCAGCAATACGATCTACCGGCAGATAAAGGGTGTACTGATGGGTAGCCCGCTCTTGGGTGACCTCTGTGAAATGGTCGTTAGGCAGCACAAGAGTAAGGCCCTCCCACCTTTCGTTTCTAGCATCCTGATTTATAAAAGGTACATGGACGACATTCTCATCGTATGGAGGGAGGTCCCCGACATGACATCTTTCGTCAGAACTGTCAACAACAACCCTTTTGGCCTGATAATTGAACTGGAGCAGGCTAGTACAGAAGAAGTCCATTTCCTCAACATTGGAATAAAAATAGTAGGACCCACCATCCACACAGCCGTATACCACAAGCCCTCATATCCACCTGCAAGTACATACCAGGCGATTCTTGTGGCCCGTTCCCGTACAAGGCAGCCACCTTTAGGGCTCTGGTGGAGAGGGTGTTCTCACACTCATCCACCAAGCAAGCCCCAACAAACAAATTAGCCTGCATCGAGAGGATAGCAACCGAGCACAGGTTCCCCAACATGATACACTGCTTGGTTGAACAATACCAACGCCAGAAACATGCCCTAACCGCAAGAAATGTCGCTGACTCGCAGCAGGACAGCCCGACATTGATCCCCATCACATTCAACCCATACCTCAAGACTGTGCATAAGAAGATAGCCAGAGAACACGGGATACGATTGGCATACAGAAGATGCCCCACAATTTTCCGTATCCTACAGAACAATAAAGACCCTCCCAATTGCACCAGACTCCCTGGAATCTACTTTATCCCACTCTGAGACAACAGACAGAACGCAGACCTACTATACATTGATTCGACCAAACGTTCCTTGAACACCCGCCTGTGTGAACACCAAGCAAATATCCAACACGGGAGACTAACCACAGCTCTGCCAGAAATGCATCAGATCCCGAAATCGAAACACAATTCGAGAAAGCTACTATTATCATCAACACGCTCCACCAACAGCATTTCAGGTGGCTGGAGGCCGCGGCTATCTACAATGCCAGCCAGCTAGCCACCTGTGTTAACCGGAAAGAAGAGCTAACCCTGTCTCTGGCCTGGCAATCACTGTTAGATGCCAACCCGCCACTTCCTCCCCCACCACACAACTGCGCATGCCAGAAACGACCCACCCCTCGGAACTGACACCTGATCCCAACAAATAATATACACTCCGTCCAGGGAATTTCAGTCAACCTGAAGAAGAGCGAACGGATGGCTCAAAAATGTTTGTCAACAGCGATATACAGTCTATGCGTGTCGAGCACCGGTCACAGGTTCCAGATAGTGTAACGTTGAAATGTAACTGGTTTCACAGATCTGTTTTGCGTTGTGATTCCTATATGGAGCTGTACAAATTGATAAATGATGGCGAGGAACCCCTGAAACTTCTTCCTCTTTCTCCTACACGGTGGATAGCAAGAAGCAACTGTATAAAGATAATCCTACATCAATGGGATGCTTTACAGTTGCATTTTAAAATGGTTTCTTCCAACTGTGATATATATTATGCAAGAGAACTATCTGCTATGTATTCTAATGCTGCAAACAAATTGTATTTAACATTCATGGCGCTGGTACTGAGTGAGTTTGAAAAAATAAATTTACTTTTCCAAAAGGAAATGGCTGATAGCTGTGGTGTATTAGAAGATTTACACAACTTTGTTACATCATTGCTGAAAAAAATTTTACCCCATTTTATGCAAATGTTGAAAGTATCTTAAATAACGTTGATGAAGAGGATTATGTTTCATATGAAGATGCTGATTTCGGTTATGAATTTTCCAATTTATTAGCAGAGAACTTAGCTTTGGGAAAGATTTCTTCAGAACAAGGGCATTACGTACAACAGCGTTGCTTCCAATTCTTAAAAAGAGCATGTAAGGAACTTTTAAACCGTATTCCAAAAAATATGGAGATTCTTCTGAAGATTTAACACATTTCTTCTAAGATCTACTTGTCACACACGCCCACCATTTTCCTATCTTCCATTAAGAAGGGCGTCCAGTCACCATACCATTAAGTCATGTCAACTTGGGCTCTGTGTTTCGATCGTCGTATTGGTGTTCTTGTGCTTCAATCGGTAACCCTTCAATCCATGGAATATTATACATCATTTGATTCGGCTTGACGCCAGCTTTCATTTGGTGTTTGGTTTGTTTGTATCCGTCCAGCCGTTACAAAACTGCAGCCGTTGGAACGTTTTGGAAATCGAACAACTTTTTCTGGCCCGCGTCCGCTGGTAAGTGGCGATATTATATATCATTCGATAGCGGTTTTTACGCTGCTTCTAACGGTGTCTTTGTTTTTAAATTCTGTTGAGCTGTTCTCCTAATATCGTGACTGACATGTTTTGCGTTTCGGGCTGTCGTGCGGGCTCTGCGTACTGGAACTGCTCATAATTGGATGTTTCTTTGTTCGGCCAGTTTCCTATTTGATGTGTAAATTTCACCTCGGTACAAGCAATAGTTTAAGAGTTATTATATGCATACTGTCTGCATATAATATGTTTTTTGCTTAACATCAAAGATCTTACAACAGTAATTATATAAAAAATAAAAATATTTTCAATTGCGTCCGCTATGACGTGGAAACTTTTACGTTCGGGAATATGGAACACGTGATGCCGTTCTATCGTTCGATGATTTGAAAAATTCTTTCGAAACAAATGGTTACTTTGACAATTTTACCTGAAGAAGGACCCAGGAGGGGTCTGGAAACGTGAGTAATATTTAGTAAACTCCGGTGTGTAGTTGTACTTTATTGTTATAAGTTTAAGAGTATAACAATATACAGTGATAGCTGTGTGGCTTTGCTGCAGCTGAGAAACCTAAACATCAAGCATAATCTAATCCAAAAAAGCGTGAGTCTCCTCCACTCGCTTAAGGATAACATCAATATAAATTTTTCTTGGGTCCGTGGCCACTCCTGTGTCTATGGGAACAAGAGGGCCGACCTTCTGGCCCGCACCGCTCACACCCATAGCTGCAACTATTTCTATGCCGTCACACCACTCATCTGGCTGAAAAATACCATCAGGGATCACACATGGAATTCCTTGCAAAATAGGTGGGAAACTAGTCTCACCGGTAGGACAACCTACAGCTTTATTCCGAACATCCAGAAAAGAAGCAACTTCAAACATTTTGTCATGACATACTGCAACATGCAGCTCATCACTGGTCACGGAAACTTCTGTAGCTATCTGAGGAGATTCCTACACATAACCAACGGAAGGTGCCCGTGCAACCTCAACGAGGAAGAGGAACCGGCCCACATCATTTGGAACTGCCCATCATACAGGACTGAAAGGAAGCATCTAGTCAACACAGTACAGAACAATAACGATTTATGGCCTTGCCATAGCCACAGTTTGATCAAGAATGCCAAATACTACAAGGCACTTAAGAAATTTGCAACGGACATTAAAGTGTTAGACTGATCCTCTGTTTGCGGGGTGTTTAACCACTCCCCTCTCTTTCCTGTATTATGTACCTCATGTACATGCCGTAAAGTTCACGTAACCTTGTACTAGCAATTCGCTTCTCAGCCTCTGTTAAATGAATGTATCATGTGACCTCCTGTGTCTTATTGTATTGTACTATATTTGTATTGTCTACCACTGTCACGCCACAATTCTATTGTAACTGCCTCCTGTTTTTGTACCATCTTACTGTATATATTTGTATCTGTTTTGCTTATATATATATAAAAATGGACGTGTGTGTCCCTATATTTCACTTTTCAGCCAAAACTACACATCGCACATGAATGGTGTTTGTATGTGGTAGTAGCCACAAGTCTCCATTAGTGCACTATGGTGGCTGTGTCTCGATAGCTATAAGGGAGCGGGAGATATGGGCTTGAAAATGAAAGATTTTCTATTTTAAAAATTTTAGAATTTGAACTGGTTCGATTATAGAACGATTGTAAACGTTCCAGAAAATTGATCAAATAGAAAATAGTTCGTTTGGACGTAAAAATTCTCTAATTAGTCTGGAAACGGGGGACCTAATTCTTGCATTCTGTGAAAATGGGTAAGATTGGCTATAATGTAATTATCTTAATCTTCACTATCGTTACTTTTTGCCCACAAATAAAAGTAGAAGCGGGTTTTTCTTTACTTATCTTATCGTGTTTTTTTTAATCTAATTATTATTTAGGTTTGTTTTTCTATTATTATTTTATTTTTTGGCTCTGTTTTATTTCACTTTAATTTAATTAATTGTTTTGATCTCTATTTTATATATTTTCTCTGGCTTATTTGCTATTCGGTTTTATTATTTTGCATTTCCTATTTAGTTTTAGTATTTGTTACTTCTATTGCTGTTATGGATGATACATGCCTAATGGATGAGTTATTTCAAGAGGACACTTCTCAAGAAAGAACTGATCTCTCTGCTAGGGATAGGGATAGGCACCTTGTGGATGATGCTAAAGAAAAAAATATCTTACAAAATGCAAGCACCCAACTGAAACATATAATGAACTTACTCCCTGAACCTACAAATCAAATATACACACCGATGAAAGAAAAGAAATAATAGAACGGGTTGCACAACTATTTGGTGCCATACATCAAATGTACAGTATGCTAACCGAAATGAGAGCAAAAAAGGAAGCAAATGTTATACCACAATTACAACAATGGCCAAACAGCCAAACTAGTGCACAACATACCTATGCTGACATGGTAAAAGTTACCTGAAAACCAAGTCAAACTACCAAATCTATTAATAAATCAATCGCTAATAGAGAAGGAAGTGGGAGTATCATGCCCTGATTATATAACCGAACCCCATGGAAGGGGAAAGGATTAACATAAAAGCTATCACCAAAGAAATAATGGAAAAAATAGAGCCACATAAAATTAAAGTTAATGTAAAAACAGTACGTCAAGTTTGTTAGTAATTTTTGTTGGTGAAGTTGGATAAACTGAGCCAGCAAGGATGTAAACGAGAGATGGACAAAACTTCTATCCGTCTTTATTCTACGAAGAGCTACAGGCACACTGGACGTTATAAAAATAGCAATAATTCAGAGGGTCAAAAAATAAACAGTGCCATCATACATCACATTCTATCTTTCAGGAGACCAGGAGATAAACTTTTTAACACGTGACAGCCACATTCCTAACAATCCCCCACTTGGCTGTTGCGTGGCCAAAGGTCTTTCAATAACAACAATTAACATATTAATATTTGCAAATATTAAGACCCAATAGTTTACATCTCTTGTGCTTAATAGGACCGAATGCCTTTGTCAATACATCTGCAGGCATATTTTCTGTCAAGACGTGTCTTAGTTTTATTTTACCTTCACTGACGAGGTCCTTTACAAAATGTAATTTCATGTCAATATGCTTTGCCCTTTTGTGAGAGCCTTCCCCATTGGCCAAACATATTGCTGCTTGATTATCAGAAAATATACAATCATTTTTGTTTTAAGTTCGCTCAATAGCACTTCTCTTAATAGTGTTTTAATCCAAATTGCTTCCTTACTAGCCTCAGTAATTGCTACATATTCTGCTTCGCACGTTGAAAAGCAAACAGTAGTTTGTTTACAGCTTGACCAGCTCACAAGGTTATTTCCTATCTTAACACAATAACCACAATATGATTTTCTGTCATCTTCATTGCTACCATAATCAGCATCGCAGAAACCTACAATGTCTATTTCTCCATTTCTTTCATAACTAAGCGTTACATCTGCTTAAAATACTTGAATACTCTCTTTACTGCCTCCCAGTGAGTTCTATCAAACACATTGTTATATTTGCTCAGATGTGAAACAATATGCGCGATATCAGGTTGGGTCATTACCGCAGCATACATTAAACATCCAATTGCCTGCTGATAGGGTATTCTCAACATCAACTCAGAATCTATCAATTGCCTCAATGTCCTTTTTTCTTATTAATATGTAAATTTTCGACTATAAATTCGTATCTTCTATTATCAGGACTTATTATACTAGTTTTACAGATAATATTACAAAGATTATCAGAAAACAATTTTTATTTTATTTCGTACAGGTATACGAAATAAAATAAAAATTGTTTTCTGTTAATCTTTGTAATATTATCTGTAAAACTAGTATAATAAGTCCTGATAATAGAAGATATGAATTTATAGTCGAAAATTTACATATTAATCAGAATCTATCACCTCAGGTTTCTTAAGTTTTAAGCTAGAATCACATGGAGTTGAAACTGCATTACATTTATCCATAAAAAAAACATTCTAAAATTTCATGAATGTATTTTTCT
Organism: Centruroides sculpturatus; assembly: GCF_000671375.1. Classification (NCBI taxonomy): domain Eukaryota; kingdom Metazoa; phylum Arthropoda; class Arachnida; order Scorpiones; family Buthidae; genus Centruroides; species Centruroides sculpturatus. Next base: position 17,794 of record NW_019386162.1, on the reverse strand, counting down.
GGCTTAGTGTAATTGCACCTGTGTTGTTATCCTTTCTAATTTCTATCTCTAAGAAGGACTTTGGAGAACCCAAGTCTTTTAGTTTGAATGATTCTGTCAATCTCTGTTTAATTTTGTCTACCCATTTATCATTATTATGAGCTATAACAATATCATCTACATGATTCAGCAGTAATAAAATTTTCATACCTTCATCCCTATAATATAAACAGTCATCAGAGCTTGACCTTTTCAATTTTATCTGCATCAATTTTTCTTTTATTGTTTTTTGCCACACACGCCCTGATTGTTTTAATCCGTACAATGCTTTATGCAATTTATAAATCCAGTTTTCATTCTCTTCTATGCTGAAACCTTCTGGTTGTGTTACATAGATTTCATCACGCAACTCTCCATTAAGAAAAGCTGTCTGATGTTCTAGGTTTTTCATTGCAGCTAATGCAAATAGCATCCTAATAGTTGTGCTCCTAGCGGTCGATGCATATGTTTCCCTAAAATCTACTCCAATAACCTAAGTGCAGCCTTTAGCTACTAACCTACCTTTGAATTTATTTTTCCCTTCGAATTCCTTCTTTGTAAAAACCCATTTAGTTTTTATCGCTCTCTTATTACTGGGCAATTTACATAATGTCCATACCTTTTGATCTTCAATCGCCTTTAACTCAGTTTTCATTGCATTAATCCAATCTTTAGAATTTGCGTTCTTAATTGCCTGCATATATGAAAAAGGCACTTGACCTACCACATAGACAATTGGATTTCCGTATCTTTGTGGTGGTCTAACATTTCTTCTTAATCAAGCACTTGTAGGGACAGATGAATGGTTCTGCTCGATTTTGCTCGTGCTCTTCAGATTCATCATCCAAGTCCTCACAATTGAAATCAGCCCCCGCTGACCTTTGGTGTTCATCTTCGTTGAACTTTTTCTTGTCATCTGAATTAGAGATGGGGAATATGTGGACAGTTTCTATCAGTTTCCTGTCAAATGTATATCTTCTTGACATTTCATGAAATTTTACGTCTCTTGATATCACAATGGACTTGTTGCTCGGATCATACAGTCTGTAAGCTTTCATGGTGGGCGAGTAACCAAGAAAGATGCATTTTTATGCTCGTGCTTGAAACTTATGCTTTCGTTGCACCTTATGGATGTGTACATAAGCTGTGCATCCGAATACTCTAAGATGTCTTATACTCACTTTTCGGTTAAACCATTTCTCATACGGAATATTTCGATTCTTTTGTGGAATTCGATTCATGATGTAAGCTGCTGTTAAGATACTTTCTCCACAGTACTTCGGTGAAATATTAGCTTCGAGTAACATACAGCGGGACTTTTCTAACAAAGTTCTACTCATCCACTCGGATTTTCCGTTTTGCTGTCATGCATATGGAGAAGTAAGTTGGTGAATTATTCCATTTTTACCCAAAAAGCTTTTAAATTGACTATTCACATATTCACTGCCATTATCAGTTCACAAGTTTTTTATTTGTTTACCTGTTTGTTTTCTCCCAATCTTTTATAGTTTATAAAATAATTAAGTACTTCGCTTTTGTTTTATGAGATATACATGAATCCATCCAGAATAATCGTCAATGAAGGTTAGCAAATATTTCGCACCTCCGAATGATGTCACTCCCATAGGGCCACATACGTCACTATGTACTAGCTCTAATAGACCTTTTGTTTCTTGATTTTTTCTTTGACCAAATGGCTGGTGTTGACTTTTGCCTTTGGTACACACATCGCAAACTTCATTTCATACTGTTTTGTAGTCAATGCTGTTTGGTTTCTCCTTTAATATATGCTTCATAGTAGCTTCACTTGGATGTCCCATTCGTTTGTGCCATAACCAATATTTACTCTGAGGACTAGCTATATTAACAATGTTTTTATATGTATCCAGTACATATAAATGGTTTATCTTCTTTGCTGTGGCATACATAAGTTTGCCTTTTTTGATGACACATTTACTTCCATAAAAATAAGTACTCAAGCCTCTCTTGGTAAGCTGGCTTACTGATAACAGATTGACGGTCGCTTCGGGCACATACCAAACATCTTTTAGTATACAATTGTAAGGTACACCTTTCACATTTAAGCACAAGGATTTATCACCTTCACCTGCGACTCTCAAACTTGAATCGTTTGCCACATATATCACGTGATTAGCAGGTCTAAACTTTACGAAAAGTTCACGAGCATAACTTAAATGATGAGCGCTATCACTGTCTATTATCCAGTCAGAGTGATGTGTGTCAACACTTTTGTTTGTAATTGAACATAGCATTATATGATTTTTCTGGTTCGGATTTGTTTCAGTGTGACATTGCAATGCACTATGTCCATACTTATTGCACTTGAAGCATTTTCCATTAAAGATTCTTGTATCGTCATATTTTTCTTTTATACTAGTGCTTCTTCTATCAAAATGGTTTATTGTTGCACTAAACACTTTTGACTCATTAGTACTACTGCATTCATTTTTTCTAGCAACCCGTTGCAGTAGTTTAGCTTTAACTGCAACTGAGGTTAATTTTACGTCTGCGGCAATCACTAAATTGATCATTAAACTAACATATTCCTCTGGTAAACGCATTAATAATAATTCAGCATGCTCCTGACCATCAATTATACAACCGATTTTCCTCAACTGGTCAATGAGGGTTTGTATCTTGTTAATATAAGCGGCCATACCTGAACATGTGTTAAAATCCATGGAGTAAGGTTCCCTTTTTATTTGCAGCCTTTTCAGAATACTCTTATCTTCGTAGAGATTTGCTATTGTATCCCATGCTTCCTTTGCACTTGTACAATGTTGGATATCGACTTTAACATGATCCCCAACTGTCAGGACTATCGTTCCTAATGCCCTTCGATCACAACTTTTTTCCTTTGCCGTAGGATCTCGATCTGTTACCGGCATCTCGATCATTGCCCACAGATCTTCCTTCATCAACAGCATTTTCATGTTGAATTGCCATGATGATAAATTGAATGAACCATCCAGTTTTTGGAAGTTGACAAACCCTTCCTTTGTGAACATATCTCCATGTAAATTTTCCATCTCACACGTTGTCTTTCAGATCCCACCAAATCTCATATAAATCCAGTATCAAACCGAACAAAAAACTATTACTGTCCTGGGTTACTGGGAAGACATTCCTGGACCCATAACCTTTTGTTAGTAATTTCTGTTGGTGAAGTTGGATAAACTGAGCCAGCAAGGATGTAAACGGGAGACAGACAAAACTTCTATACGTCTTTATTCTACGAAGAGCTACAGACACACTGGACATTAGAAAAATAGCAATAATTTCAGAGGGTCATAGGCAACTAGAAAATTAAACAGTGTCACCATACATTGCATTCTGTCTTTCAGGAGACCAGGAGATAAACTTTTTAACACGTGACAGCCACATTCTTAACAAAGTTAAGGGCAATGGAGTCTGCTTCCGTGTTGGAAATAGACAGGAAGGAGAGAAGTTAGAAAAAGCAATTAAAGAAATCAAGAAGGTAAAAACAAATGTGAGATGTAAAGTCTCAGAGGGTCGGAGTCCGAAACTGATATTAATAAACGTTCCCAACTCAGTGGAAGCAGACCAGGTTCTGAACATTTTGTACGAACAAAACCCCACTCTGGAGAAGATTGGAAAAGATGAATTCGAAACAAACTGTAAACTTACATAACTCGACATCAGAGGAAGATCCAGAGAAAACTGCCGCCACTTAGTAATTAGTGTCTCTCCTAAGATAAGAAAAGAACTTCTAAATCTAAAATACATAGCAATATCATGGGCTCAAATCAAAGTAGACGACTTCCTACCCTTGATCCACTGCTACAAATACTGCGGATTTCAACACTTGGCCAGACTGTCAAAAACAACAAGATTGTAGCCATTGTGGAGACGAGCACAAATTTCAAGACTGGAAAAACTCAAAAACCCAAATGTATCAACTGTACAAATGAAAACAAAAACCTACCAAAAGGAAAGAAACTGTAAACAGACCATAATGCTTATAGTCTACAATGTCCTACAGCCCAAATAATAAGATAGCAAATTATTCATCAAACCAACTATGGGACATAACTCCACCAGCAACATAACCCAGATAGCATCAATAATGACGGCAATAACCTATCTCCTTTATGCATCCTTCAAATAAACACTCAACACAGCAAGGCTGCAAGCTCGCTAGCTCTAAAAATGGCAAACAACTTGGAAGCGAACATCCTCCTGATTCAAGAACCTTTCACAATTCAAGATAATATTGTCAGGTTCGGCAGATAGCAAATCCTTAATAAGTGTGAAAATAACAAAAGGCCAAAGTGTGGTATCATCGTCCGAAACAACAATATTAATATAACTTTAATACCAGAGTTAAGCTCCAACAGGATAACCACTGCAGCCATTCATAATGATTCTATTGACTTCATAATCAATGTCTACTTTTTGCAGTTTGACGATGATGACAAATGTATTGATGAACTATACAACGTCCTACAAAAGCTTGGTAACAAAAACTATATAATCGCTGGTGACATCAACGCGAAATCTGCAGTGGTATAATGAAGAAGACAAAAGAGGACAGCTAGTACATGATTTATTGAATGAAATCAACGGAATTTCATCAAACACTTCTGATACCCCCCACCTTCGAGACAAGCAGAGCCAGAGGTTGGACTGATGTTTGTTTGGCACCAACAAGTTTGGGTAGTAAAATTATCAAGTGTGAAACCTTATCAACTGTTTCAGCCAGTGATCACAAATACATCATCACCATACTTGAAAGAACTGGTCAAAGGATCAGCACAGAAACAGCCTATTATAACAGGAAAACAAATTTGGATCAGTTTAAAACTCTTTTTGCAACCCATTGGAGGACGTACTCTTTTCGACCATTGGATACAACCAGTGAAATTGATAACTATGTGGCGCATCTTACTACTTCTCTTAACACAGCAATCAGACTCTCTTCAACAATAAAAAAAGGGAACTCTAAACACACACACACACTGGTGGAACCATGACTTGGAGAATGAAAAACAGAAAATTCAAAAGCTTAGGAAGTGTTGGATTAAAACACAAGACAATGAACTTAAGGAAAAATTGCAGAAAGAATACCTCGACAACGTGCTTAGTATCTGTCAAATTCTTTGGGATGATAATAGGTTGATAAACCGGTAATGGTTGATAAACCACTGCATGAGTTTATATTATACTTCGACAACCTAGTCTTATAAAAACAATATAAATAAAGCAAGAACATTGGTATGGCGTAAATTCTGTGGTAAGAAAAACAATGATCCCTGGGGTAAGCAATATAGGATTACTTTTAAAAATTCTAACAAAGCTATTATTCTTCACATTCTTAACAACAAAAATGCTACCAATTCGTATGATATTGAGGATAATATTAGAAACCTACTCAACTACCACTTACCAGAAGACAACACTAACAATGATCTGGATTACCATCAACGAATTAGAACAAATAACGAGGAAACATATGCAAGTTGCAAGGACAGATGGTTTACCTTTCATGAAATTTGGAAAGCCATCAGCTCAATGGCCAACAAAAAGCCCCCGGAACAGACAACATAACGGCTGAGTCAGTTAAACACGCGTATCAAGAAATTCCTATAGCTTTTGTGCTGTTATTCAATGCCTGCCTCAACAACAATTATTTTCCACGTAATTGGAAGATTTCAAATATTATTTTCATCCCTAAAGTTAACACACCAACATCGGAGAGTGACTACCACCCAATCAGCCTACTATCATCCTTAGGCAAGGTTCTAGATGAACTCACCATAAGTCGCATAAATTGGCACCTCACTAACAAAAAAAGCTTTAAATGATAATCAATATGGATTCAGACCCGGTTACTCAACAATCACATCCATCAACAAAGTAGTGCAATTCATTGAGAACACTTGGAATCATAACAAACACGCCTTATTGGTAAGCATAGACTTTAAGAAAGCCTTCGACCACCTTTGGTGGCCCGCCATTTTGAAAAAACTTAANGAGATGGACAAAACTTCTATCCGTCTTTATTCTACGAAGAGCTACAGGCACACTGGACATTATAAAAATAGCAATAATTCAGAGGGTCAAAAAATAAACAGTGCCATCATACATCACATTCTATCTTTCAGGAGACCAGGAGATAAACTTTTTAACACGTGACAGCCACATTCCTAACAATCCCCCACTTGGCTGTTGCGTGGCCAAAGGTCTTTCAATAACAACAATTAACATATTAATATTTGCAAATATTAAGACCCAATAGTTTACATCTCTTGTGCTTAATAGGACCGAATGCCTTTGTCAATACATCTGCAGGCATATTTTCTGTCAAGACGTGTCTTAGTTTTATTTTACCTTCACTGACGAGGTCCTTTACAAAATGTAATTTCATGTCAATATGCTTTGCCCTTTTGTGAGAGCCTTCCCCATTGGCCAAACATATTGCTGCTTGATTATCAGAAAATATACAATCATTTTTGTTTTAAGTTCGCTCAATAGCACTTCTCTTAATAGTGTTTTAATCCAAATTGCTTCCTTACTAGCCTCAGTAATTGCTACATATTCTGCTTCGCACGTTGAAAAGCAAACAGTAGTTTGTTTACAGCTTGACCAGCTCACAAGGTTATTTCCTATCTTAACACAATAACCACAATATGATTTTCTGTCATCTTCATTGCTACCATAATCAGCATCGCAGAAACCTACAATGTCTATTTCTCCATTTCTTTCATAACTAAGCGTTACATCTGCTTAAAATACTTGAATACTCTCTTTACTGCCTCCCAGTGAGTTCTATCAAACACATTGTTATATTTGCTCAGATGTGAAACAATATGCGCGATATCAGGTTGGGTCATTACCGCAGCATACATTAAACATCCAATTGCCTGCTGATAGGGTATTCTCAACATCAACTCAGAATCTATCAATTGCCTCAATGTCCTTTTTTCTTATTAATATGTAAATTTTCGACTATAAATTCGTATCTTCTATTATCAGGACTTATTATACTAGTTTTACAGATAATATTACAAAGATTATCAGAAAACAATTTTTATTTTATTTCGTACATGCCAGATTCACCTCCGATTGCGTATTTCAATCTTTTTGTTACAATGACTTTGCTCATCTGATCGTAACGGAATCAAACCGTTACGCACAACAAGTCATAAATGGCATGAGGGATAACGTACTGCCCACTCTGAAGAATTGGACCAAAATTTCGGGTTTGGAAATAAAGGGGTTCCTAGCATGTATATTGAACATGGGATTGAACAAAAAGCCTTCAATAGCATCCTACTGGTCCACTTCTTCCTCCCAAGACACTCCATGGTTTGGGAAAATGTTTCCAAGAACCCGCTTTTATCACTTGTTACGTTTTTTCCATCTTGTTGATAACACTAAGTTATCCAAGCCAGGGGAACAAGGATACGATCCTTGTGCAGTTTCAACCCCTGGTTGATCATGCTAACAGAGTGTTTCGACATCACTACACGCCACACCAGCAAATTTGTGTGGATGAGAGCCTTGTAGGTACAAAAAATAAAACCTCGCTCCTGCAGTACCTTCCAAAAAAACATCATCATCAGTGGGGCATAAAATTTTGGATGCTGTGTGACTCAGTCTCTAATTACTGCTTGAGTTTTTTCACTTATAGAGGGGCCAGGACTCAGCAGGAAAAGGACATCAATTCTAAATTTGGTCTAGGATACAGCGTTGTAAATAAGCTGCTTGAGACGGGGTCATACCTCAAAAAAGGCTATCATCTTTTTGTAGATAATTTCTTCATGTCGGTTCCTCTTGTTCGACATTTATATACAATGGTACCTATATAACTGGCACTGTTCGGCAAAATCGAAAATACCTGCCCGCCCCACTAAAATCGTCGAAGTTTTCCGTGGGCCAAACATCAAATTTTAGATCCGGGCCGTTGTTAGCCTGTGGATTCAGAGAGAAAGCATCTCAAAAAGTTCCAGTCTTGCTACTATCCAGCCATGCGAGGGCGCGTGCAAAAGAAATTGTTAGGTGCAATGTAACTAAGTCAAAGCCAGAAATAATATTAGAATATAATAAATTTATGGGTGGGGTCGATACGTCAGATATGATGTTATATGCGTACTTGGATGAGAGAAAGACCGTGAAATACTAGAAGAAAGTTGGGTTCAACATTATAAGCAGGATGGTGTTGAACTCATATATATTATACAAAGAAAATTTTGGAGGCCCAGGAAAGCTAAAATTGAGGTACGCCTTTTACGTATCAATAATAGAGAGCTTGGAGGAGGAATGGATGGCTACAAAACAACAACCTCAAGATCCTCTAGGACCGAGAGATTTACGGAAATTACCAGCCAAAAAAGAATCCAGATGCTGTGTTTGCACTAGTTTGGATCTGAAAAGAAAATCAAGAACAGTTTGCACTCGCTGTTTGAAAGGATTACATCCTGAATGTTTTCCAAAACATCATTGCTGATAGGATAAGTATGTGATATAATTCTGATCACACATTTAACATTATATTTATTTGAATTATCATTTTGCAGTAAATTCAATAAATAAATACTTTCTTACAGATTTAGTGCTTGCAGCATCACAGATGCATTTTTTTCCACTTTTTTATTTTTTATTATTTTATTATTTTTGCAATTACTAGTAAGGTATGTAATCGAGTTTCACATTAAATTTATATGTATTAGCATTTTGCAGCATATTCAATAAATAAATACTCTCTTACAGATTTGTACCTGCCAGCATCACAGATGCATTTTTGTCTACTTTTTCTACATTTTTTATATCTATTTTATATCTATTAATATTGAATTTTTTGTAAAATATCAACGCATGTATTCTAATTATTATATTTATGTAAAAATATTTTAATTTTTGCTTATGTTAACAAAAATAAAGCTTACTATATTATAGTGAAAATTTGCTTAAAATTAATACGTTTGTTTTTTATTAATGTGTGATAACTTGAAAATGAAAATACGTACATGCATAAAACTTATATATAATTGTAGGAAACAATATTCTACATCGTTCTGGCCCAGTGCCAATAAAAACGAAGTAACTGGAAAATGTGAATTTTGACAAAAAGTAATGAATTTTAAACTTTAAATGTCAGTTATGATAAAAAAAATTTTTTTTCTCCTAAATTTTTAAAATAAAATTTATTGAAAAATGTTGTATTTAAAAATAAACATACTGATATAGATATATAATTTTTTTCATATGAATATAACGATAACTTGATTTTTGGTGAATTTTTTAAATTTTATGACCTCTTTGACCTATATTGACCTTGGTAGTTTTACAACCTACCTGTAAACACGTGGTCAAGGCAATCCGGTCGTCTATAGGCTAGAGACCCCTATGTATCTATTTGAAAGGTAACAAAATAAAAATCAAGCCATATATAATGTACAGTACCTAGGTGTGCATATTGACCCAACCCTAAGTTGGAACCATCACATCGACGAAATCTGCCATAAAATCAAACAGAAAACGAACATACGAACATGGTGTACCATATTGCAAGGAACACTTGGGTCCTTCCCGCCAGCATTGCAAACTGATTTATAAAGGTGCGATCAAGCCTGCTCTGCTTTACGCAGCTGAGATTTGAGGTAAAAGAGCCGCTATTGTACAAAACAAAAGAAAATTATTGTCTATTCAAAGAGGTTTCGCCACCCGTATTTGTAGGGCGTATCAGACGGCACCAACTGATGCCCTTTTGACGATAGCCAACTTAACTCCGATACACATTAAAATCAAAATCATGGTCTAGAAATGGCACTTAATGCAGGATAATATACATGATCTTGCAAATGATAGGATACAAGCTTTAGTTACAAGTAACCACTTTCTCACTGTTGACATAATCAACAAGATTAAACTTCATGGCATAGACAAGTACAGTACTTCACGGATTTGCAACTCTCTTTCATCCCGCTACTAACATCAATAACCTAATCAGAACTGACAGCAACCCTGAAGAACACATAGCAGATTGGCACGTCTTTACTAACAGTGCAAAAAATGATTTGGGCACAGGATCAGCTTTCGTTATCTGTGAAACATCAACAAACAACGTCATCCATGAAGAGTTTCACAAGTTTTGTGCCCATTGCTCTAACAACCAAGCGGAGCTGTGGGCAATGTACAAAGAAAGCCCTAACAACAATCACGAAGCATGTTCACAAATTTAAAGGTGGTATAAACTTTTTTACTGACAGCAGGTATGTGCTCAGTGTAATCAAAAGCACTAGGAAACTAACCGCTACTGTAATAAAGGTAAATTATCTTACAAGGAACTTAAATCACTATAGGAATATTACTTTTGGCTGTGTATCTGGTCACAAGAATATTCCAGGTAATGAAAAAGCTGACAAATTGGCCAAATGAGCTGCAGAACTTCATATAAGCCCATCCTTTGGACTTATCCCGACAAGTTATATCAGCAACCTCATCTATGACAGCAGTATTGATCTATGGGAATCAGACTGGAACAATTCCACAACTGGCAGAACAACATTCAGCTTCATGCCCTCCATCCATAAGCACCAGAAGTACAACTACATCACGCTAATGTTCTTCCTCACTCAGTGCTTGACCGGCCATGGAAACATCCCATCTTATCTCCATAGGATTGGGAAAAGGAGTGACGCATTCTGTATTTGTGATAACTCTACTGTAGGTGACACTTATCACATCGTATTCGATTGTCCACTATATGAAGCAGACAGAAGAGAACTGAAACATTTCTGTATTACTCGTGGACAAACGTGGCCACCAAACTTGGACTACCTTTGTGCCCACAAGGAAAGCTTTGGTCTCCTCACAAACTTTGTGAATTCCTGCAATGCTTTCCTTAACGATTTTTCTTCACAGAACAACCAAGATGACACACCATCAATTAATTTTCTCATAATATGCAAACAGCACAGCCCTTGTCATCAATGTATTATTTGTATCTTTCTTTATTTTGGTATCTCCTGCCATTGTAAAGTGCAATAAGGCACTTCCCTCCTCACATACCACTGGTTAAATTGTTCAGTGCGAGCAGCACTGGCATCAAAGCCATCATCATATTGTAAAAGCCTGTAGACTATTTAAAATCTTTTCTTTGTTATCCATCGACCAAATGTTAACCGACTTTTTATGTTAATTCCCTATTGTTTAATGTCTCAATTTGTTTCATGTTTACTTTATGTTACTATATTGTAAAGTGCCAACAGCACTATTCTATTTAATTAACCATCACTCAATTACTTGTAACCTATTCCTAGTTATTATTCTCTGCAATTACATTATTTTAAAAACAAAAAGCACTATTTATATCAATCTGTATGTATTTTGTTAACCTTTAAGTTTTGTAATGGGCAAAAAAGCACCAACTCTGTTTTAATACGAAACCATTTGTATTTATTTTGTAAAGTGCAATAAGCACTGGTCTATACTGACCACCTTATTCTGTGCATAATCTGTATTTTGTTTTCCATTAATAAATGCGATGCAGGATAATTGTGAGATCCCCTTCTAACTTACCTTCCTTCCCCTTTCCTTAGCTTTCCATCCCGTCTACCACCCCTTCTTCTTTCCTTTTCATAAAATAGGCTAAGTCGAAAAACAGCCTTCTAATCTTTAAATTCATGTCTTCCATTTGAATTATCTGAGAGATCTCAGATTGGTGAGATAGAAAATCAGTGCATTCTCTGCTAACAATCACAATTGGGAAAATGTTTTTCCTGATGGCATACTGACAGATGAAACAGGTTTCTGGTGCAAAGCAATAACTATTAAAAATTTGGCTGGTGATTTTGTTTTGAAAGAATTGTCTCAATTTGCATTGACTATGTTCAGTTTGCCAATTAGCAATGCTACTGTTGAAAGAGTGTTTTCAAGAGTAACTATAACAAAAGCAAAACTCCGAAACAAAATGGGCTAGAACTTCTTTCTTCAATTCTCTGGGTTAAAATGATGTTTGAAGACAGAAATAAGTGCTGTTATAACTTCACACCATCAGCAAAAATGCTCACATTTAATTCGTCAATATACCACAAAGAATCATCTGAAAAGGAAGATGAGGAAACTGTTGAGATTTTTTTCTGTTATACAATTTTAAATAGAAGATGAATAATAAATTATTTTGTACTTATTATTATTTATTTATTTATTTATTAAAAACACACTGTAGCCAAATAGGCCTTTTTCAAGTATCTTCAAACAAACAACAAATAAAGCAAAACAGTAAGGCCAAGAACACACATGTGTAAAATTGTGTGGCAGAAAACCAAATCAGAAATCTGCTTTCAGTTCAGTTTGTTTTACGTTTTTATGCCAGAACACATACACGTAAAAATTCTGGTCGAACAGGAAATACCATTGCCACTAACACTGCTACTTTTATTAATTTTTTTCCTCTAATATATCTATCAATATGTGCCTATTTTTAATTCTTTTTTTAAAACGAAAATATGCTACTCACAAATTTATCTGTACTTTTACTTTGTTTTCCTGTTTTTTTCCCGCTTGATGACTTGATTCTACGTCTGTTTTAAAACGTTCCTTTCTCTAATTTGACAATTTCACTACATTTTTAGTACACGTGGATGCAATTATGCTTCGTTTCAGTTTCCATAATTACAGTTTCTAATTACATATTTCCAATGACAGAACCGTTGTTAGACATTTGTGATATATGCGATATGTTTACCAATTTTATTTACCAAAAGAAAAAATCTGTATACTCATAAAAGAAATAGTCATGGAATAAATGTCAATGTATTAAACCCCGTAATATTAATTGTGGTTTATGTGACAATAAATTCATGTTACAATGACTTTCGTGACAATTTAAATATATCCCATGAGATTAAAATATATAAAGAAGCAAAATTCAAAAACTTGGAAGGTATTTATATATCAGAATTCCTTAGTACACTTATTTGATATTAACTGTTATTTCATGAAGAATTGAAATTCATTTTTATACAATTTCAGAATTCCAAAGTTGGAAGTTAGCAAAGGAGAAGGAATTTAAATGCATATATAGAAAACAGACAGGCTTTAGAACTTCACAGGGAAATAAAACTTACTACATCTGTCATCAATCAGGAACACCAAACTTGATAAAAGATGAGAGAAGACAACTTAAAAGTCAGGGATCCTGCAAAATGACATCATGCTATCCTTCTACAATACAAGATTTTCATAATTATAATTCTAAAGAATTTATATGTACTGTACATTGTTTGCTCCACACACGATTGTGACCTTGCACAAATTCATCTTAGTAAGGATGAAAAAACTCAAATAGCAAATAAATTGGCTATAGGAGTGAATTTTGATAAAATACTAGATGATGATAGAGATAATGTGCAGAGGTCATTGCAGCACATACATCTGCTTAATTATCAGGACTTAAAAAATATTGAAAAACAGTTTCTCATTTATAATTCTTTGAGATTGCATGATAATGATGCTATAAGTTAGAGATTTGGGTAAATAACATGTCAAAAATAAAAGAAAAAAATCCCCTGTAATATTTTACAAGCCTCAGGGAAAGGGTTGCAGTAGTGGTTTACTTGAAAAGGATGATTTTATGCTGATGTTAATGACACCTTTTCAAGCATCATCATTACAGCAAGTTGGTAATAATATAGTTTGTTAAGATTCCACACATGGAACTACTAACTATGATTTCCTGTTAACTAAACTTCTAGTTGTAGATGCACATGGAGGAGGGTTTCCTGCTGCCTATCTATTGTCTAACAGAGTAGATACAGCAATTTTCAGCAACTTTTTCAAGGTAATCTGTGATAAAGTTGGCTCTATTGAGTCAAAAGTATTTAAGTCAGATGATGATCCTGCATTTTTTAATGCATGGATTCATGTAATGCCAGAACTACAAAATCATTTAATTTGTATATGGCATGTAGACAGGAACTGGAGAAAACAAGTCCGGAAAGTAAAAGGTACACACGAAACTAAAGTACAAGTGTATAAATGTATCAGGATTCTATTGGAAGAAAGAAATGAGGAAAAATTTCAATCCCTTTTAGATAGTGTGCTTAATGTCTGTTAACTAATGATATTACACAAGATTTTGGAAATTGTTTTTTGTGTCATTATGCAAACAGAGTTTACCAGTGGGCATACTGCTACAAGATAGGTTTGGGGATAAATTGTAATATGTATGTGGAACCTTTTCATAAAATTCTTAAGCACATTTATCTCCAAGGAGAGAAAGGAAAAAGGGTGGATAGGGTAATTTATGCACTAATGAGATTCACCAGGGATAAACTATTTGACAGACTGCATAAGACAGTTAAGGGTAAATTATCTTATCGCTGAAAACAGATTGGAAATAATCATATTAAAAATAAAAATATAAATAAAGTATAGTTCAAGTCAACTGTGCAATGTGGCACGTTCCATCACTAGAAGGAAGTGTAAAATACAGTGTTTGCAAAGAAACAGATGACAACTGTCAAAACTGCCATCTCAGGGGTGTAAAGTGTAATATATGTATCCATAATTACAGTTGCAGTTGCCCTAATTATCATATTAACTATACAATTTGCAAACATATTCATGCTGTATCAACTTATTCTATATATCAGAAGTATATCTTTGCAAGATCAGGTGCCTGATGATACTGTTAGCCAGCAAGAGAGAGAATTATTTACATTTACTGCTGCTACATCCAGCACAACAATTCAGATACAAAAACATACAAAAGAGAGGCTGCTTGGAAAATAGGATTTAGTAAATTATTATTTAACAGGTGTAAATTTAAATGAAGATATTGCTATAAAAGTTGAAAGAGGTATAGATAGTATACTAAGTTTAATTAGCAGCAGTGATGGTGGTAAAGATTTTGTGCATATACCTGAAACAAAAATATTAGTCTACAGGTTTAGTTTAAGCCCACTAAACGTAAAAGAAAATCAGTTTCAAGTTTAACTAAGCCAACTGAGTTAGAAAAGTCTTATGTTAAAACTATAAAAAAACAATTATACTATTGATGGGGATCATACATATGCTATAAAAAAATCACTGCTGTTCAAATGATCATTTGTCATTGTATATGCTTTGTATATTTGAATTTTTATTCATGAAGATATTTGTGTGAAAAATATTTGTTTCCTTTCACTCTTAAAATTTCTAACACACTACCCCTCCTGTTCTTTAATCTAATAACATTTTTTAAAAAATTGTTTGATATTGTTTTGGCACCGGTGTTACAAAACACAACAGTTAAGCAAATAAACTCCAGCACCAAAAGTTGGGAAAAAAACAAATCTGTTAAATGATAATGTAGTACACAAATTTTCATGCAGTCGTGAACCTACTTTTTATTATTATTTTGGTGAAATTGTCATTCTTCCTATTTATCTAAAAAAATATTTAAATATATAAAACATATACAATTGTCATTGTATATGTTTTATATATTTAAATATTTTTAAAATAAAAATCTTTCTACGTAAGAAATGCGTATTGTATACAATACGCACATAGTGAGTGTGAGCGTAATTCAACAAGAGGATAAGCATATAACATACAGTTATGTTCTTTCTTTATTCGTTTATTTTCTTTACAAGATTCTTTTACAGATTTCGACACTCCATGTGTTTGTTCTTTTACATATACTTTCTGAAGATACTCAGACAGAATCGTTAAATATAATCTCGCGACAAAAATAAAAACAACCGATCAGACAGTCATCTGATACAGGAGGTATGTTCGTAAAGTCAAACGAGTTAAACACGTTAGCAACGAATCGTTCTAAAAGTAGTAGACTCACTCAGTGCGCATGCTCTGCAGTGATGATGTTTCAAACAAAATTCTAACGACGTTCACGAAGGAAAGAGTTAGTTTATTTCGTTAAGAAAATGGCGTTCGACAATATCAATGTTGCTGAATCTACTTGAATGTTTAAACTCTGAATTAAAAGGTGAAATGATAGAAATAACTGTCCACTCGAAGCAATCTAAGAAAAATATTTCAGATAAGGCTGCACTAGCAACAATTCATATCTTCGATTTTAGAAACATCCATTTAGTTATAAACAAATCATTCAAAATGTCTAACGAAATAAGAATGATGATGACGTCATTCTCGTTTAACTCGTTCGACTTTACGAACGTACCCAGGTACTGCAGACTGCAGCCCTCTCAAGGAACTTCTAAGTTCCACCACCAGATGGCACACAGTCGCAGCCACTCACACTGTAATGCCTTGTTCTTCGAACAATGCACACTCGGAAAGTATTCCTATAATTTTTTGTTTATAGCATATTTTATATGTATCATTCCCAAAAAAATGATACGTGTTTCGGAAATGTTTGAATGAAATTAGTCTACAATCGATTAATTTTATGGAACAAAATGTTTCAAATTGCTGCATCCCCCAAGCTGCACAAGTGCCGGTAACACTATTGGCAAGTGCCAAATTCAACAGAGGGCGCTGTTTTTGAGCCAAGATGGCGCCGAAACAGGTAAGGAACTGACCACGTGTTTGTTCAATGCCTGAGCCAATTCGGTTTCTATTGGTAATGACTACTGCGAAGACCAAATGGAGAACAAATCATTGAATTTATGTGAAATTCTAGACTAGGAAAGTTGTCTTGTAGAAGGTGAAGCCATTTTGGATATATGAGATGTGTACACACACACAGACAGACACAAAACATAATGTGTGCTACAAACTTTTGACTGGCCTATGTTGTATAAATGCTGAATGATTCAGCAGGGCAGCCTTCAGATTGGCTCTAATATTAACTACTATGGTAATTATGCAGTTTAAAGGAATATGAATTTTTAAAATTATATTATATTAAAAGAATGTATACTTAATATACATTCAGAAAACGCATAACATTTTTCCGGGCGACCCGTATACACAGTGATATAAACGAAAAATCATAGAACTACTTACAGGTTGTTCCCCGTTCGAGACCCCATTGCTTAAGCTTGCTGTCGTCGTGGCGGTATACGCTGGACGGTGGATCCACACAAACAGTGTCACGTGACCTGATTTCAACATCACTCAGTCAGTCACGTGGCTAGGTCTCTGACACGTTTCCGTATAGCTTTTCTTTTCGTGGAAGAATCCGTTCTTTTTGCACTAATCACATGATAGAGCAAATGACTTATTAACACGTAATTAACTCTTTTGTCACATCGAACAGCTCGCAGTCTACAGTTTGACAACTTTGCCTAGTTACACTTCCGTAACATCGTAACGTTCTACAGTATATCCAAATTCCAAGTTAATATTTGACAATGACGATTTATTTTTCGATTTTAACTCCATAAAAACTGAACAAATGAAATAATAAATAATAATTGAGTTCAGATTAAATGCTTATAATAATTAATGCTTAAATTTAATATCTAAATTTACAAACATATATGTTTTATATAACTAATCTGTCTGATTTTAAAATCTAAAGTTATATGACAGTAATATACAGTATAAATTACTGTATGTAAGATGTCCAGTCTTGTATTATTTAATAACGGGCTTGGTTGAGAAAAACTGCTTTTAGATTAACTGAAATAAAACAGATATCTTTCTTTGTGTTGACATTAGTTATAATTGACATTCTTGAATTGATACAAAGATTTTAATTTTTTCAAATCTGAACTGATGAAAAGATTATCCACAAAAATTATCAAAAAGAAGTAATATGTTATTAGAGAGGTTGAGGCGCACGTTTTAAACGTGTAAACGTGTACGTGTGACGTTC